>NC_081571.1:78286058-78362303 GCF_022355385.1 Mustela nigripes | reverse complement strand
AAGTGACTCTTAATCTCACAACAAACTGAGGGTTGCCGGGGGGAGGGGGTTTGGGAGAAGGGGGTGGGATTATGGACATTGGGGAGGGTATGTGATTTGGTGAGTGCTGTGAAGTGTGTAAACCTGGTGATTCACAGACCTGTACCCCTGGGGATAAAAATATATGTTTATAAAAAATAAAAAATTAAAAAAAAAAAAAAAAATAATTGGAGTAAAAACAATCATCAAGTCTAAGGAAATACTAGGGGTGATATAGTATTTGAAAGCACCTTCTCGATTATAAAACTAAATATAATAGTTGAAGTAATATAGAGAGTGAGTGTTGGATTAATATTACTCTGACTACCAAGACATAGACTTTTTGCAGTTAAGGTATTTTAAAGAATATCTAAGCACTAGAAAGTACATCATTTAGCCGTATTTCAAATGAAGTTAATGAATTACTCCTGGCTCAAACACAGCAATTAATTATTTTCATATAACAAAAATGTGTTGCCAGAAAAGTTGCTGGAACAATATCAGCAATTTGCAATTCTCTTGCTTTGCTTCCGTGGTTGCATATATCACCAAGTCCATGTTCAAGGGAAGTAGAGGGGAGAAAGCACAGCATGAGATCCATTTATCCCTTTAATCAGAAAAGCATATCTTTTTCTTTAAAACCTCCAGTGGGCCTTAGTTTAAGGCTCATTGCCAATGGGACCACCTTTAATGGGAGTGATGAAGGAGAGGGAGACAAGAATGACTTTTACATGAGACCGCCAACCATGCCTGAATGGCCAGTCCAAGGCTGGACAAAACCCAGGTCATTTTCAGCTCAATGATTCTTTAACCAACTAATAACTTATTTAGTGATTAATGTAAACTACCGAGATGTTCTTGAAATAAACTCGTTGGGTTAACCCTACAAATGTGTTTCAAGATAAGCACCTGCCTATAGGCTCTTTGTCTCTGAGGATTCTAATAATGGGTTGAAACCATGCGATAGGAAGCACATAAGTAGTCATTTTTCTCGTGTCCTATCTCCAACAAGATATACTAATATAAAACAGATGCTCATATCCTACTTCAACACTTACCTAGGGAGATGCACTGCATGGCTGTCCTCAGTGACCTAGTCTAGTATCTCTACACACAGTACCTCAAGGATGCTCACCCAGGACATTGGACTTTGTTAAGCACAGCTCCATCAGCAGCAGGGAGCTGAACTCAATGAACTTTCAAGGTCTCTTTTAAGGCTATTATCGGATTTGCCTGCCTGTGTAGTCTCAGGACTTGTTTATATCCACATGAGGTCAATGCTTCCTCCCTCCTATTAATTTTCCTGCCATCTGTGCTGCCAGATGTAGTGAGAACAGGGGAGGCACTCCACCCTGGGGAAGAAAAGGCAACTCCGCCCAACTGCTCTGCCCCTGCCTCAGCATCGATTCTTCTCTTTGTTCCTGGAGATTTGTGCTCTCATTTGCCAAAAGTAAAGTGTATAACCAAGTTGAAAATAGCCATTCATTCCGTGTAAAAAAGATACAACCTGAAGGATAATATTGCATATATTTATTCACATTTGCTATTTATGAAATACATTGGAACGTGTTTGTTAGCTAGAGATATGCTAGATTA
This sequence comes from Mustela nigripes, assembly GCF_022355385.1. Classification (NCBI taxonomy): domain Eukaryota; kingdom Metazoa; phylum Chordata; class Mammalia; order Carnivora; family Mustelidae; genus Mustela; species Mustela nigripes. The sequence continues at coordinate 78,360,689 of NC_081571.1, read as the reverse complement.
TAGCTTAGCATAATTGAGTGGTTGGCCAAACACAAGTGGGATAAAATTCACTCAGAGGAGAATTAAGAGATGCATCAAGTAGGGAAAGTCAAGGGCCTGAGATCATTTATGACAGGGATAGAAGTGACATAAGTCCCTACTCTCTCTCCTGAAGCAAACTTGTAAATTATCCCCCAAAATGTGAGATGCACAGAAACAGGAAAGTTATGCCCTGATGTTGACCTGCATTACTTCTGGCTCTTCTGTGCTGTTCTTATGGATTTTGTACCCTTGACATTACAGCTTAGCGTCAGTGATCTTTGTGGTCTATAGTTAAGAGAGACTGCCCAATATCACCCATCTATCTCCTTGTTAGAGCAACGGAGGCATGGAGAGCTGAGTCCTCAATGCTTCGTCACGCGGAGCTGTGTGCTGCAAGCAGTGCATTCTTGTAACGTTAATTCTATGATTTGTTTGGCATGTTAATATTTATGTTATATATCCCTCTGTATATCCTATTGTCCAAATTTACTTTGTATTTACTGAATGGAAAAATCACTTCTTTTTATATCATATGAACGGCTGCAGCTTTTAAGAGTTGGGTCTAAATGAGGCCTGAACCACTGCTAATGCTTTCATGATATTCATGAAGAATAGATGTTTGGCTGAATTGAATAAAAAATGACAATAGCGAAATAATAATAATAATAACTACAACAACAATAACAAAATGGGTTATTAGTGTAGTCTATCCAAGTTATGCTTTTCACTGACTCTTTGACCTTGAATAAATCCCTTAACCTGCCAGAATTCCCATTGCGTTAAATTGAGATCATTAATTTACAAGTGACTCTGTTAAGCCTATAAGCTTTGTCCTTTGTGATAGAAAGTCGCCTATTTTAGTTGTACTGAAATTTAAATATAGTTTTAAAAAAATGTTATTCAAAATGTGTATTAGAGCTGTGTCCAAGAGAAATTAAAGAGAAACAAGAGACAAGTTCAGCATCGGTGCCAGATTTCTGCCACAGCCCCCAAAACCCCGGAGACCCAAGGGAAAAGATCAGTTTGAATATTTGGGAAGCCAAGCCAGTTGAAAGGAAACTATAGATTTTTTTAATCTCAGACTTAGGTTCTGGCCACCATCTCCCATTTGGGTGAATCATCAATTCCAGAACACAGATTATCCATGCTGAACTTCCCCTGTGACTTAGCAACTTCTGGCAGTTTTAGTCTGATTAGTTCAATAGCTAACTTCTAAGTCATTGGGGAAATTGGAAACTGAAGTGTATCAACATTTGTAGGGTTTGATTATCCATCCTAGTCCAACTATAAGTGTACTCAGTTATATTGATAAGTAGAGCTAGTCAAGCTTTTTAGGCAATGCATGAGTATACTCTGCTCTTAAGTCCATTTATTAAGTCTATAAAATGCAACCCAAATTCAGTCAATATCTGTAGCAGTTTGCCATATATACAGCCCCATGTTCCACCCATTTAAATGTTTGTGTTACTGAGCTTTGACGATTAAGCGATCGATGCAAACTGTGCAGTAGTATTTGATTGGAATCTTCAGGAAAAATTTAAAAATAAGCAGAAAAATAAACAACAGATTAAAGCACACATTGGGTTGACAAGAGGGAAAGTATCAGGAGATTTTAGTGTGGTCTTGAGTGTTAGGAGGATTTCATGCAATCTTCTGCGAGCTCCCTACACTGTTGGCAGCCTACCTCGTTAACAAGAGCAGGCATCCTCTTCCACTTCAGACCTAACTCAACATTGCTCTCTTGATGGACACTGCAGCAGACACAGCAGCCTTATGATAGGGACTAAACTACCCCTTGAGCTGTTCTTTCCCTGGATAGTTGCTGATACACCTTGGAAAGAAATTCAACTTGGAATCATCTCAGTTTGTCTTTTCTGATCTCCCCCTGTCCTTTGAGTCCATCCGTCCACCCCTGAGCTACTTGGTCATTCTCTTCTCAGGATGCTGCTAAATCAATGAGCATTTTAACAGAGTTCCCTGATGTGAGGATACACAAGACGCAAGATATTTCTTACTTAGAAACTTGCAAAACATTCTCACTGTTATATGACCAAAGAAAACGCTGTCGTTAGGTTTTTATTGGAACTTCAACAATACTGAAAAAGGACGCTATGGAAATATCACAGATGGATATCCAAGTTGATATTTCTATATGGCAGCTAGTATAAAAGAAGACTGCTGGATTTGGAGACACAGAACTTCGTTTTACATCACAGCCATGCCACTTACTATATAACCTTGCAGCAGTGATTGGATTTTATGAACCTCAGCTTTTCTTCTAAAATGAAAGAGAATAAAAATGGCGTCTTCTGCCAAAATGTATTTAAAGATTAAAATATAGGCCATGTAGAGGCACCAACCATGTAGAGGCACCAACCATGAAGGTCTTCAAGAAGCATTTATGAGAAGTTGCATTTGGATTTATATTATAATTCCAATCTATTTTGCTATTTCTCTGGGGATTAAGTTTATTCTTAAATATCAAGCTTAGCCTTGAACATAAAGTTTACATACATAAAGTTTAGTTTCAGACCAAATTATCTATAGAATTTGAAATCAGATATCTGTTTCATGTTATTATTCTAGCCTCTTCAAAATCTTAGATAACAGAATATTCGAGGAACACACACACACACACAAACACACACTCAAAATTCCAAATTCATCAGCCATATGTAGTCGGTGGACATTGCCTAGTACCCCAAAAAAGACTTCATCTACAGAGAAGAAACCTTTTGTTTTCACAGCACTGAATTCTAGGATCATTCAAGGAAGAGAATGAAGTTCACTACTCATTATATGAGATTAGCATATTTAATGTCTGGGTTGAAAATTAGGCTTAGCATAATTGTTTTTCTTTTCTTTGTAAAATTGTGTTTTGCCATAAAACACATTGTTTATAGTTTAACACCATATTTATTTATTTATTTATTTATTTATTTTTAATTTATCTGACAGAGATCACAGGTAGGCAGAGAGGCAGGCAGAGAGAGAGGAAGGAAAGCAGGCTCCTGGCTGAGCAGGACCCTGGGATCATGACCTCAGCTGAAAGCAGAGGCTTTAACACACTGAGCCACCCAAGCACTCCCCCCCCCTCCATTTTTTTTTTTTAAAGACTGTCTTTATTTATTTATGAGATAGAGAAACAGAGAGCACAACCAGGGGTAGTAGCAGGCAAAAGGAGAAGCAGGCCCCATGATAAGGATCCCAATGCATGACTTAATCCCAGAATCCTGAGATCTTGAACTGAGCTGAAGGCTGACTCTTAACCAACTGAGCCACCCAGGCCTCCTTAGTTAACACATTTTTATAACAAATACTTATATAAGAAAATATAGGGTTGAGAAATTGAGATTTTCCCATAATTTATAATTATTATGCCCCAATAATGGGTCCATGATTAAAGGAGCGAGACTGATATAATGCAAAGGTCAAGCAAAGCTTTATTTCGGGCCAAGAATCTAACCCAACGTTCAGGGACGCACCTCTTATAAGTGAGGGTGATCCTTCTCTGTTCACAGTCTAGCTTTTAAGGGCAAAGGCCATGCAGTCGGGCCTGGCCACACACAGGTGACCAATGAGATTGTAACACACCCAGGACACTCCACAGTGATGCTAGGTGACCAACTGAGTTACAAGTTACCCTAGTAGACATTTGACCCAGCCTGTTACACCTTGATTGCGATTGGCACCCAAAAGGCTCCCAAAGGACAGGGCGCATACTCCTTGGTAACCAGGGAGACAGTATGCACCCCTGCACTGATCTGATGTCTCCACCTGGCCTGACCCACCCTTGTATCTGGGCTTTGTTACCTGGAGCTGGTTTCCTGAACTTGTCTCCAAGTAAATCCCCTGGGGGACGGGAGCAGGGACAGTTTCTAAATAGGTCCTTACAGTAATAGGTTACCTGGCTTTGAAAAATAATGTTCAATTTTAATTATTGTAATACATAAGTCAGAACACAAAACAGACATATATAAAGTAAAAAGAGGTAGGTAAAAAATGATGAATTAGATATCTGGAAGTGTGCTGGCTTCAATTTAAGATGGCAAATAACTGGGGTACATTCTAGACTGGCCATGGTAAAGCAAAACACAAATAATGGACTGGAAAATAGAAATAAGAGATTTATATAAAAATCTGTACAGAGAGTCAAAAACAAAAATGTTAAGAAATACTATAAACATGTGGGATAAAAACTGAATCTCCATCATGTCAGGTGTGTATAATAGTGATTTCAGGAGAAACAGACAATTTTCTGGAATGTAAAAAAGAATAGTTTACTACTGTAAGCGACTGTGATTGCCATGGAAGATGAAAGAAAGAAACTTCTATTTAGGTATATGGGAATGATACTAAAGAATACCTAGTATAAAGTGATATTTTTAAAGTTACAAGATATAGATGATCTATAGCTGAAGAAAATTGGACTAATGGTAAAAACATCAAGCTAATATAAAATAGCATTATTCACAATAGGCAAAAAGGTGGAAGCAAGACAAACGTTCATCAAGAGATGAAAAAAAATGTGCTATGTACTTACAATGGAAAATTATTCATCCTTACAAAGCAAGAGAATCTTGTCACATGCTACAATATGAATGAAGCTGGAAGACATTCTGGCAAATGAGCTAAACCAGACATAAAAAGGCAAATGCTGTATGATTTCAAATATATGAATTCTCTAAAGTAGTCTGATGAATAGAAACAGAAATTAGAACAATGGTCATCAGGGGTGGGGTCTACGTATAGACACGAATTTTGAGTTTAACAAAATGAAAAGGTTCTGAGAGCTATTTGACTTCTGAACCTTAGACTTAAAAATAGGTAAGATGGTAAATTTTATGTTATGTGTTTTATACCACAAGGAAACAAAAACTTAAAGGCAATGACTAATAACTTCAAAGTAATCACAAAATGAAAACTGTTAACTAGTAATTTTAAACTCAGCTAAAGTGACCAAGACTGATAATGGATTAAAAACAGTTTGAATGGCAGTGTGCTTTAGTGTGCTTTAATTTTTTTTTTTTTATTCAAATGATTGGGGATTTTTTTGTTTTGTTTTTGTTTTTGTTTTTTTAAAGATTTTATTTATTTATTTGATAGACAGAGATTGCAACTAGTCAGAGAGGCAGGCAGAGAGAGCGAGGAGGAAGCAGGCTCCCTGATGAGCAGAAAGAGCTCGATCCGATGACCTTGGGATCATGACCTGAGCCGAAGGCAGAGGCTTAACCCACTGAGCCGCCCAGGTGCCCCTCAAATGATTGTTTTAAGATATTACCTACTTAGACAGAAGCGAGTAGCTCAGATGCAGAGAGTGGACTGAAATGATGACACCACCAAGCGAGAGTAAACTCAAAGTGAAACTTCTGGAGAACTGGGCGAACATTGATGTCACCAGAGATGAAGTGGCAATAAATCTGAAACCAAAGCTAGGTTCTTGTCTGTTTGTTTGTTTAGTGTCTAATGAGATATGTCAACCTTGGCCAGACAGGCAGCTGGGAGGCGGAGTGAGCCCACAGACAAGCGCACCAAAGTGGATATGTATTCTAGAACGCCTAATGAAAGGAGCAAGGTGCATAATGATGTGGAGTACACAATGATTTGTTGTATGAAATGGGAAGACCTTCTGTTAGAGGATCCTCGTTAGCAATTGTGTTAAGGAAGGACGCCAAATTGAAAATAACAAACTTTTGGGGAAAGGATAGACTCAGAATGAACAAGGCAGAGGTAAAAGTGCAGCTTTCACTGTATCTGCATTTTCTTTTCAATAAGAATGTGCTCACACTAATATGACTAAATTAAAATATTTGATGAAAAGTGAGTATACAGGTATTCATTTTTACCTCTTTTTGCTAGTTTTAAAAATACTTAAACTCAACAACATGTTAATACAAAAAAATAGAAAAAAATACAGTATACCCCTGCAAAACAGCTCAAATTCATTTTTAGTTTCTCATCATTCCAAATCAGTGTAGCCCCTCATGAAGCGATTACAGTAGTAGGACCTGCGTTTAGTGACAGATTTCACCGACTGTGGAAAAACTTCAAGGGTTAACATCTCACAGGTTTAAAACTGCTTCAGAACAGTTTTTTACTGTTCATTTTTATAATAACACACATTTTTGAAGTAGAACTTCCTGCACTGACATTATTCAACATGGCACCAGACCCAAGTTCAGAGTCTTCATTATCAAAATAACATGTAGCCTTCCAGAGAGCCTGTGAGCTCACCTGCACACCAGGCTCCCAGAGTTTCATATGTTTATTTCAGCACTGCACTTTCCCTGAAATCTCCCATAAATCTGAACAACACTGGGGCGTTGCTTTATAACATCTGGTTCTTAGTGGAAGGTTATGGTGTGAAGTGATACCCAGAGAATTAGGGAGGAGACTCCATACAAACGGACCCCTCATTTATGAATTTTCAATGCAGATAAAACAGAACCGGGACATAGCCATCATCTTTGTGCCCTCACTATGAAGAACATACCTGTGATCAGAACAGTTCAGAACAATATTTTTAATTAATTTCAATCGAAGGGGTATTTTTAAGGCTGACCCTTTTCTAGATCCTGTGGGAAATATGCAGATGTTCAGAGGCAAGTCATAGACCTCAAGAACTTGATGTTTTAAGAGGGACACAGGGCACATATAAATAATAATATGATGGACAATTCTTGGGGCATGAAGTTTCATACAAAGTTATACACACAGAAAAATTAGATAGGCCTGCTGGGAGTCATAAATGTCAATCTGGGCATTGATGGATGAATACAAAATTCATTTAGACATGTTTAAAATGTTGTTTTCTAATGATAAATGTAATATGCATTCATTTGGGAGGAGAGCCCTTCAGAGCAGCACAAAGGAGGGTGTTTCTTATTGGATATGATATGTCTGTATCATATACATAGCTAGAACCTTATTCCCATGAGGGTTCCCACGGGCATAAGTACCACTCCTTGCTCCCCACTGAGCAAGGAGTCCAGGTTCCCACAGAAATAATGCAGCTGAAGGAAACTGGGAGTCTCTATTTGTTCCCAGAGCAAGTGTATACAGTGGAGATGTCACTTTTCCTCCAAAGTAGAAATAGGTTCCAGGCTTCCACTTTTACTGGCGAGAGCATTTGGAATAGCAGTTAGAAAGCAAACTGAGTAGTGTTGAGACAGGAACAAACATGGTGTGTGCGGACTAGAGTGGGAGACAAGAGTGGCGTGATGTTTCCGGGCACCTGGTGGCTGGAGTGGTATGGGACGTTTTATGGTTTATAGAAATTGTTTTGGAAGTGCTTGTAGGTTCAAAATTATAACAACTTTAACACATTCTAGTGCTCACTTAAATTAAATATATGTCAAACTCTTTAATAGTGAATAGTGGTTATTAAAAAAAATAAAAAAGGTAACCCCAATATTCTCTTTTCTGTTTGTCAGCCCTTTTCTGGGTATTGCTGGCCTACTATTCTCCTGGATTTTTGCCTTTTTTCCACAGAAGCCTTTGCTGTGGCCATCCTCTATGCCGGTTCTGGAGTTAGGAAAGATGACTGCACAAAGGCTTCTCCGGCAGAGAGCTTGACGTCTCCTGCCCAGTCTCCCTGTCCCGTCCTGCTCTGGATTCACTGAATCTTCTGCTGGATGCTTCTCAATGCCTCCCAAGGGATACACCTTTGGATTGTTTTTAATCCATCACAGTATTAGCTTAAAGTGGCTTCTGAGTTCATGCAAGAAAGCAAGCATTCAGGCTTCTGAAGATTGGGGCTTGTCCAGCTCAGCCTTTTGTCACCTGTGGTCTGATGCTCATAGTCAGAATTCCAGAAGCAAGTCTCCACTTACCTCCTACAGTCTGCATCAGAGCTTCAAATTCTGTGATTTGGGATTTAACAATTTCTCTATTTGGTAATGCTTCATTTTGCGCATTCCCTCTGACCAGGATCATTATAATAGCTTTACTCTGCTGCAGTGAAAAGCAAATATTAAATGTTCTCAGACACTTTTGTTTGTTTATTTAAAAGACTTTTTTATTCATTTGACAGAGAGAGTACACGCAAACAGGGGGAAGGGCAGGCAGCAGAAGAGGGAAAAGCAGGTTCCCGGTAGAACAGGGAGCTGGACCTAGGGGTTCCCAGGACTCTGGGATTGTGACCTGAGCCCAAGGCCGATGTTTAACCAACTAAGCCACACAGGTGCCCCTCAAACTATACTTAAAAAAGGAAGTTTAGAAGTTCTGCTTGTATACTACGATAACTTTTCTGTAACCCACACATAAATACATACATATATTCCTTAATATTATATATAAATTTAGTTCCCGTGTAATGGTTTATTGTTGAAAATAGAAACACATTGTATAGAAATTCCCCATGTTGCCAAGTTTACTTCATTATAAAAGAAATCCTAGTCTCCATGTTTATAAGAATAATTATTATTATTTAATTAAAACTGAATTTTTATAAAAGTTGATGGCTTTAAGTGTGAGATCCATATACATGTCAGTCATGTGTTTTTAATGTGTTTTAATTCTGAGATTTCTCAGTAGACTTGAAACTGTTCCTACATCTGTTATGAAATAAGGATTAAGTTGATTATTTGAATATCTAGCTTGTGAAGTAAAAGAAGGGCTTTTCTCTTTATTATAGATAATACAATTCATCATTTAGCTTTCATGATAAGATATTGGAAATAGTATCCCTAATGATGCCATTATCTATTGTCTCGTTCCCAAAATCGGATCACACATGGAATTTCCGCTAAAAGTCACTATTAAGAAAATAGAAGAGTCACAAGGAACTTAGTATTGTAGGTGACTTTGTCAATATTGATATCAATCATTAAACTTTGTACTTCCTTCTGTGTTGAAACATCATGTGTTAAATTTATAAGTGGGATATCTATTCATGGGTCAGCCAGACAGCGATTCAGCATATGACACTCACATCTGATCGATCCTCAACAGTATAATCGTTTAATAAGAATTGCCTGAGAAAGAGGAGTAAGGACAAGAATGTATACACACACCTAAAAACATTGTTGCTCTATGTTTATGTGTATATACATATATATATAAAACTAGAAACATATGCAGGTAAAGTATTAAAGTATACTGTGCATTATCATATAAATATATATGTACACATATTTCTTCACTCCTACTCTTTTTTTTTTCTTTTAAATTTTTATTTTTTATAAACATATATTTTATCCCCAGGGGTACAGGTCTGTGAATCACCAGGTTTACACACTTCACAGCACTCACCAAAGCACATACCCTCCCCAATGTCCATAATCCCACCCCCCTTCTCCCAAACCCCTCCCCCCAGCAACCCTCAGTTTGTTTTGTGAGATTAAGAGTCACTTATGGTTTGTCTCCCTCCCAATCCCATCTTGTTTCATTTATTCTTCTCGGACCCACTTAAGCCCCCATGTTGCATCACCACTTCCTCATCTTTTTTCATAGCATTTATCAGTTTGCAATTAGTATAGTAATTTGTGTCATTATTTGCATTTTGACTGTTTATGAAAGTGGTTTTAACATAAAAAACAAACGAGATCAGCTTTGAAAATTGCCTGAGCAGACAAATCACTTTAGTTGTACAAGCACAACATCATTTAAGTAATTTTGCAAGGCTAAGTTGACTTGGGTCATTTCTTGTTTATGTTTCTGCAAGTCAGAAGCAAAATTTGAACTGTTTCCCAAGGTTGATATGAGGTAATCACTGACTGGATTCTCTATCACTTCAGAAAATTCTAATTCTAGGGGCACCTGGGGTGGCTCAGTCAGCTAAACATCTGACTGATTTAGGCTCTGGTCATGATCTCGGAGTCCTGGGATAGTCCCACTTCAGGCTCCCTGTTTAGTGGGGAAACAGCTTCTCCCTCTGCTCCTCCTCCTGCTTGTGTTCTTTGTCTCTCTCTCAAATAAATAAATAAAATCTTCCAAAAGATTCCAATTCTATAACCTTTCACTGTGAAGAACACACAGCACTGATTCTCACCCTAGAAGCTGCTTTACAACAATATACTCCTGAGCCTCATTCCGTGTTTCGGTATGAGTGCTCCCGGTTTGCAAAATGGGGTGTGTGTGTGTGTGTGTGTACAATAAACTTTTACTAATTATTGCTTCAGTGATTCATTGATTTTAATTCTGTTACTTCTGAATTTTTGCAATGTGCACTAAGTTAGTTGGCTTCAGGAGAACGTCAGGATGCAGGGTCTGCTAAATGCAGAAAGCAAGTAAAACAGAGTAAATCCCAAAGATTCACCTCGTATGTCAATAGCCAGAGTGATAACCTGTATCTGTAGGGAGTTCAGTGGTATCGATAAGATATTGGGAGGGAACTTTTAGGAAGGGAGAAGAGATGGCACATCTAAGGGTGTCTTCTACTGAGAGACCAAAGTGTCCTTTGAAAGTACACAGCGATTCTAACAGCATTCTAATTTTACAGGAAATGTCAAAACAGGTTCACTATATATTATGTAGTTGTTTAAGCGCTAAGTAGGTACACGCAAAGCAAATTTCCCAAATGTTTTCTGTTACTATTGCATTAGAATAAGAATCTTTCTTGGACTTCACTCTGTCAAATGATCACTGTTACAGCTACAATGAAATTAATTTTCTCAGAAGTTATTCTGCTTAATAAATACATTTGAAGTTATTATAGATTATTTTCATTTTCATCTGCATGTAAATTTTGGGGAATAGATGAGAAATGTTTCCAGGAAACCTATTAAGTGGAAATTAAGTCAAAAGTCCTAGTGGAACTAATTTTTTTTTCTCATTTACCTTTGAATGAACTATTTCTTTAAAAACAAACAGTAAAATCTCTAAGAAAAGGTGTGTTTTATTTATTTCTCTTACTTAAGTCTCATTTCCTGGAGACTATAATCTAGGAAAGTTACTTTGAATCAATAACAATGTAGATAGCATTTCCCAACATTTTAAGGCTTTATAATCATCTCAAAGTGAAACCCATTAAAAAAAAAAAAAGTGATTACGGTTTTAATCAACTAGTGCAGATCTACATAGTCTCACAAATTATATGGTTCAGAAGTTGGATTTTAACTATTTCCTTCAACAGGAAATCATTGTTAGTTATTATTTAATAATTTTATTTGTCACTGGCCATGGAAGTCTTTATCAGTTAGCTAAAATAGCATTCATTTTATATGTAAAGTTATTTAAAAATACCCCAATACATACTTTTCTTTTCCTAAATTAGCTACTAGAAGGAAGAAAATAGCACACTGTATACTACAGTATATCACACTTCCCTGATTACATATACATACCAGCACACAAATGAACACGCCCATATCATCCAAATGAAAGAGAGACAGAGACGGAGGGACAGAGAGAGAGAGAAAGAGAGGGTGGGATTCTCAGATTCCTTTGCGGCATTTTGGTACTTAATATTCAATTTATATTATATACATATTATTTACTAAGTATGATTTTCTTCATATTTCTTCAGACTTGAATAAATTAGAATTTCTTCTCATCTTTCCTTACTTCATAAACTCTAGCATTGTGTACATTTCTCTTTTCAGTCATTGGAATAAGCAATTTCAGTATCAGCCTTAATTTGGAAAGGTTCAACTTAGTTCTTTTGGGAATTCTGACATTTTTGGTGATTAAAATACATTATTATAATGATCTAGGGACTTTCTCTTCAACAAGGTGGCAGAGCAGTTTGTCAGCGGCGGCTTTGAAGCAGACACAGGGACACAGATCTTTGTGAAGACCCAGAGCGCCAAGACCATCACCCTCGTAGTCGAGCCCAGTGACACCACAGAGAATGCCAAGACAAAACCCGAGACAAGGAGGGCAACCAGCAGCATTGGATTTTTGTGGGCAAACAGCTGGAGGATGGTGGTGTTATTTTCTCCTAGAATATCCCAGAGAGGGTTCACGCTGCACAGGGTACTTCTCCTGCAGGGTAAGATTCATCACTGTGCTTTCCCTCCACCAGCTGGCCCTGAAATACAACTGTGACCAGATGATCACAACTGTTATGCTCAACTGCTCCCCTGCTCTGTCAACTGTCATTGGAGTTTGGCCCCACCAGCAACCTGTGCCCCAAGACGGAGGTCAAATAAGTCTCTCTAGCTGCTCTTTCTTTGCCTTCAGGGCAGCCTCCTGCCAGAGCCCCAGGGCCTTGGAACCTCAATAAAGTTTCCCTTCCCTTGGCTGGAACAGTAAAAAGAAACAAACAAAAAATTATATATATATATATATATATACAGGTATAAAGATTAGATAGGTAGATAGTTACTGTTTTATCTCAATAGAATTGAAGAAGGTGCCCTGCTTAGATGAAGGACGTGCCATATGCAGGAGAAGGCAGAAAGCTTAGTCAGTGCTTCACACATAGTAGATACCGATCTGTGGGTGAATGCGTGGCTATGCTTAGGTCCAGCATTTCACTAAGCAAACCACCTGTTTCATAGTCTCTGGTCTGACTTTCCTCTAAAGTTGTTCAATGTCTCGGTGCACATTTGTCTTGTCCCCTTATCCTTGTAGCTAATTTCTTTTATTTTCAGGGTAAAATCAAATGCTGCTGTGCTGAGAAATCTTCTGTTATCCACACCCAATACATGTTGGTATTGCAAGAAATCTTTACCCACATCTCTATGTACAGAACAAAAATGTCTCTGCTTACTGCCCCTACCTGCCCTTAGGCTGATGATCCCAGTCAATGCAATATGGAAAAGAATCAAAAGGCATAAATACTGAAAGAAAAGAAGAACAATCTTTATCTGTAGGTAATGTGACTATTTATGTAAAATCCTATGGAATCCACAGAAATTCTAGAAATATAAGTGAATGTAACAAGATTACTAAAAGCGATATTGTTACATAATTAAATTTCTATGGACAAGTAGCAAACAATTAGAAAATTAAACTTTAAAAATATTCTATTTAAAACATCAAAACCATGAAATTTATAGGTATACCTATATATAATTACAACAGATGTACATTAAAATCTTGCTGAAAATAATCATAGAAGACTTAAGTAACGGAGAAGCTCACTAAGTCACAAAGTTCATGGATTAGAAAATTCAATGTTGTTTGAAATGTCAGTTCCATCCACATTTATCTAATTTACAAATTTAATTTTTCTCTCTCCTAATTAGAGTTATAATAGCTTATGGTATTTTTTTTTTTTTGCTGATTCAGTGATTATAAATTTTATGTGAAAATGCAAAATAACTAGAATAGCCAACATAATCTTGGAAAAGAACAAAACTGGATCTTGTACCTCTTGATTTCTAGTCTTAGTGTACATTCACAATAATCAACATAGTATCAATTTGACATATGAATAAACAAAGAGATTTGTGTAACAAAGTTACAGAATAGCAAACCTTGAATAGAATAGCGTGTATTTGTCAGTTCATTTTTACAGAGACAATAAGGCAATTTGATGGAAAATAGAAGATATTTTAAATGAATCATGCTTGAATTGGACTAATTTATGGGAAAGACATTAACTGGGGTCCTGATTCATACCAGTAATTTATAAAGACTTCTACATAATGACTAAGAAGATCTAGAGCAGGAATGGAAGGTTGACTGAACGTTCAAAAATGAATTAATGCAAGGAGAAAATTCACACAACTATTTCTATAAATGTGGGAAAAGCATCTGAGAAAATTTGACACTCACACGTAATTAAAACTCTAACAAACTGAGAATGTGAGAAGAATGCCTGAATCTTATAAAGTATATGTTGTTTTAAATCAGTTGCAGACACAGAAAATAAAACTAGCCATCTTGTATAAGAAAGCATTGCAGAATATTTTAGTGACCTTGCTATATAAGACTCATATTGTGATCATATCTGATAGATTTATACCTCAGGGCTTTTTGTTGTTGTTGTTATTTCTATTGTCATCATTATTTATTTTGAATCTAATCATTCACTGGTGATATGTGAAAAAAAAATGGATATTTTGTGTTAATCTTGTTTCCTGCAACCCCGGTATGTTTGCTAACCAATTTCAGCTGTCATTTTTTAAAAGATTATTATTATTATTTCTTTTGGAGTTTTCTGCGTAGATGATCATGACATCTGCTGATCTGTATAGCTTTATTGCCTTGTATTGTTTCATTGAACAGCATGACTTCCAGTCGGATGTGAAAGCAAAGTGGTGAGGTTGTGTCCTTGCCTTGTTCCCCATCATAGGGAGAAAACATTGAGTTTTTCACCACTTAGTAAGATGTTAGCTGTAACTTTGTGGATGTGTGTTTTATCAAGCTGAGTAAGTTCTGCTCTATTTCTAGTTTGCTAAGAGTATTTATCAGAATGAGTATTCAAATTTGCCAAATTTTTTTTCAACTTGTATGATATACTCATATGAGTTTTCTTTTTTATATAGTGGAGGTAGTAAGTTAAACTGATTGATTCTCAAATAGTAAGCCAGCTTTATATATGTGTCATATGTCTTACTTGGAATTAATGTTTGATGTTTTTGTATATTGCTGAATTCGATTTTCTAATACTTTGTGGAGGATTTTTGCATCTGTGTTCATGAAAGCTGTAATGGAAAAAGCAAATGACATCTTAGAGTAGATGAATAATATAAGGAGAGATGGAAGTGCTAAGAAATAATCAAAAGAAAATGCATAAATGAAAAAATAAAGAATTTTGACATGAAGAATGCTTTTGTGGGCTCATCAGTAGACTGGACACAGCCAATGAAATCATCAGTGAGGGGGAAGGTATATCATTGGTTATTTTAAATTCATGGTCTGATAATATCAACATCTGTGTCATATTTGAGACTAGTTATGTTGTTTGCTTTGTCTCTTCATGCTGTTTCTCTTTGTCTTTGTAATTTTTGTTGAAAATGGCCATCCTCTGTCAGTGAATAGGTGCTGAGGTAGTTAAGACCCTTAGTATGAGGTTTTATGTTAATTTGGCTAGGAGTCTGACTGTGTTTAATATTTGTCTTAGTTATTGGTTCTAGAGTTTTCAAATTTCTCTATAACTCATTTTCCTTTTCCTTTATTTTTTCTGGACTTTCCTAAAAACCTTCTTTAGATAATGTCTCTGTTTCCCAACCCTTCAGCTCTGATCTAATGTTTTACATGGGAGTCCTGGTGGTTTGGCAGTAAGGTTGGGATAGAAATTTTTCTATAATTTTAGGATTAAATCCTAGTCTTTTAGTGGCTCTAAGTCCCTGGGCTTTGACCTTCCTAGGTATTTTTTAACTCTTTGCTTTCCTTTCCTTTCTTCTACTTTGCTTTGCTTTTCATCATGCAGATAGGCTAGAGGGTGCTGCCGTTGGGGTATTTCTTCCCCTGTTGGTATAAGATGCAGGTGAATTCCTTTCCGCTGCAGAGTCGTCCTCCATTATAGAGGATGCTCCAGGTTCAATTAAGGGCTACTGAAATCCAAATCAAGTACATCCTCAAAAGATTCTCTACTGTTTTCCCAGATTCTGATTCTAAGGAAGCAGAAGTCCTAAGTCCTTTTCCACAAGTTGCCTCCTAGTCTTTGCATTGACCTAAAGGTTGGATAATAGCCTCCTAATAGATATTATAAATTTGAATTATTAACTCATATTTAAATGCACTCAGGAATACACTGTAGATTTTTTTTTAAAGTAACCTCATACCATAAGTTCTGAGTCAAGATATGATGATCATTTTGAAAGCAGACCTAATAGATTATACACTCTTGCCTTGATACACATTTATCAACGTCTCCAATGAGGTATGGTAAAGTGCCCTCACAGTCACTTATTTAAGTGGGAGATAATTTGTGAAGTAAAAAAATTTCTATTCCAAAGTAGATTTGGTTGATGCTCAAATTTATTTGTGGGTGACATTGTTATATAATGCAGAATGCTGCATTTTAAGTCACAAAGCTCTGAATATTGAGATACATGTAAATAATGCTGTATATAACATTCTTAACAAATGCATCAAAAGTACACTAATTATACTAAATAAATAGTGCTGATGGCAACAATGTATAAATGCAGGGCTTGTTAGGGTAAGGAAATAAAAAAGCATCCAACCCTGTAACTGAACCCTGCTGTTTCCTGGGATAGCACCCCATATGGTCCTCAGTCTAAAAGCACCACAACATAAGGCAGTATTATATGCCCTAGAGCATTCTTAGCAAATAGATTATAATGGTGTGGTATGGAAAATATGGAAAGAATTCTTTCCTTTTATTTTTGAGCCAGGCAAACCTAGGCAGAAATGGCAAATAATTTTCTAGGAAGTTTTATAAAGAAGAGTTTTGTAGAACTCCTTTTATGAAGTTTAGTTAAGACCTACCCTTTACGTTCTATAAATCAAGGGCAAAATGCAAAATAAAGGACATCCTTCACCCTGAGACATTTATATCTTACTCTTTTGAAGACAGGCACATCTTGGTACAAAACTTTATTACAAAAAAGCAAAACCAAAACCAAAAGAAAACAAAACTCTAATACAATACGGAGAACAAAGACAAGGCTTTGATGTAACATTATGTAAACTCTCTAAACAAATTGATACATTAAATATTTCCTTGCCTAGTTGCCCAAAAATGAAGATAAAGATGGATAGTATTGAAACGCTTTTAACAACAGATTTGTGCCAACATGTAATATAGTAGCAAATTCAGATCTGTGAGATAGGAAGCCTTCATTTTGTTTTTTTTATTTAACTAGTGATAGACCTGTTAATGCTTTAGTGTTATTTTGTGTTATGTATAATTTATAACTTTCACGGTAAAATGCATTAATCAGGACCTCTTCATTAGATTACTTCCAAACCAAGAAGTCTGAAAATATTGCATTTTATTTTTACTTTACTTACCAAATGAAATTATGTAATATCCAATTACATACTGGATATCCTTTAGAACACCCACTGGAACACAAGGGGAGATTATCTTTAGGAAGGTATTTAGATTCATGGTAGCTCAATATTCTCATTATTCATGTTAACAGCAACAAAAATTCTGAATGCATTATCATAGTTTATTACACTTGATTAAAACATTTCCTCACACTTCTTGCTTCTTACACAAAATGTGTGTATGCCCTCATGTACGTGTTTAAAGCAGAAATATAAGTTTTATAATGAGAGTTAACAGATTTAAATCACAAATGCCTTTCGAATTTTCAAGTTACAACTTGGGAAGCATTAATTTTATGGGATTTTATATTTGATGAGAATCCCATTTTGTCACTAATTCTATATTAATCTTTTATGAGAAGTCAACAGTAGATAACATAGAGATAATTATTTATGGTAAGCTAAAATGACACCAAAACACTCCAACGTTAATTCACTTCATTGTAAATTATAAACTCGGATTCTAATAGAATTAACTGAAGGCCAAGTAAAATCACATAATTTATTATATAATCCTATAAATCTATACAAAGAATAATGAGGAGATATGTACTACATTACAATCAGGAATTTGAATGTTATTCATAATCACTAAATCTTTGATCTTGTTATAGTCATGCAAAATAGATGGGGAAATAGAAAATATGTTCTTTCAATAGGTGAAAAATGAAGATAAGTCAAAAGAATAAGTTAGTATTCAAAATTATTCAGCCAAGTAAAGGAATAGTATTCAAAACATAGGCAGAAATTTGGATTCCAACATTAAATTTTCAGAAAAATACTTATGTGCCATAAGCTAATGGCTAAACATATGCCTTTAATTTATTAGAGGCATTCCTTATGCCATGAGACAAAAATAAATTACTGGAAAGAGTGCCTGCTTTTTGTCTTCTCAGTTTCCCCATGCAGATGATAGTCATATAGAAATAACCTAAACAGGGGAGAAATGATAAATTGAGATGCTTATTTGAAATTGATAATTTTCTATAAATAAGAATAATTCAAACTTCAGCTTTCTGGGTATTTTTAGATAATTACTCCAGTTTTATTAGCAGATCTATATCACGTGAACCATAACCTGTTCTCAATACTTCATGACCTTTGTGAATAATAATAATAAAATATCACTCATTTCAATGTACCTTCTTCATTGTACTAGGAAGAAGACAGAGGTAGGATTAATCACGTTAGTCTTGAGCAAAATAAGATTTAGAATGTTTAAGGAAATCTATCATTCATTGAATGACTAGGTGTGCCAGCAGTTATGGTATATCACGTACACCTGACCTCTGTTAAATCTTTCCCAAAGGCCTGTGGGGTCCTGTATGATTTCTGTTTTGGAGATAGGAAAAATGAATCACAGCAATTTGGATTAAGTTTCTAAATTACAGAACTAGAGAGAGGATCTGTCCAGCTGCAAATGCAGTTCTCTTTCTCCTACAAGTGTCTTGAAACCTGGCCCCTGGATTGGAAAACTTCCCAAGGCTCTGGGTGACCTAAGGCAGCCTGGCTCTTGGGCTCTGGTCTCAGCAAGATGCATTTTTTTCTCACCTGTTGTTACTCGCAGGAGTTTTATGTTTTACAAAAAGAACCAAATCCCATAGAACATCCAATAGCAAGAGTGAACTGTAAGGGAAACTACAGACTTTGGTTGACCGTGGTGAGTGGACATGTAGGTCCATCCAGCAGAGGGAAGGTCCCATTCCAGTGCACAAGCTCTGTGGGAGGTGTTGTGCGTATGTGAGGCAGGAGGTATGTGGGAAATCTGTACTTTCTTCTCAAGTTTAACCATGAACTGAAAACTGTTCAAAAAATAGTCTGTATTTCAAAAGCTCTCAAGTGGTTTTAAAACATCCATCCTTAAAAATGCCTCCTCCTCAGGCCACCTGGATGGTTCAGTAAGTGAAACATCTGCCTTGGGTTCAGGTCATGATCCCAGGGTCTTGGGATTCAGCCCTGGCTCAGGCTTCCTGCCTGGAAAAGAGCCTGCTTCTCCCCCTGCTCCCCTCTCCTCCTTCTCTCTCTCTTTCTCATCCTCTATCAACCAAATAAATAAATAAATAAATAAAATCTTAAAAAAAAATGCAGCCTCCTTGGACAATGACATGCAAGACCTCACCATATACGAGAAAGTGAGAGTTGAAGCTCGTTCTGGACTTCTCCCCACCCTATCGGTGTCCAACTAAGAAATGACATCAGCAGAACGCTGACTCTACCCCCCGTTTGGTTCCTTGTCTGTTATCATTATTTACACCACAGAATGACAACACAAACAAATACATTTCATATTTTTCTCAGCATTTCAAACATTTTACCTACAGGAAGCATCTATTTTGCAATCTTAAACCTCTTCCCCCAAGTTTAGTTAAAGATGGGGACCCCATTCTTTTTTTTTTTTTTTTTTAACATGAGAGTCATTTTAAAATTTGCCATCCTGATCAGTGTCACTTTCCTTAACTTGACCTCATAGATTCTGTTTTTCTGTGTTTTAATGATTTTGGCTGCTGTTCTATATGGCTTTACTGAAGTCTTCACAATCCTCTTAAATGTTGGAGCACAGGGTGGTACCAGCACTCCACTAAGCAGCAGTGCATAAGAAGTGAGCAGATTGTTTCTTACCTTTTCAGACTTTCAATATTTCAATATTTCAACAGAAGCACTTAAGAGAAGATATTCTTGGATTCTACATAGCAATCATAGATTTTCCCAAGACCCTCTGTTCTTCTCTATTCTATACCTAGGCAGAAATTTGTGTACATGTGTTTCATTTGGAGCCTTTAAAAACTACTTCAATGTCATGTGTGCAGACTTAATTTAATTTTATTAGAAGAGAGCCTCATATAGTAAGAATGCTGCAGACTTTGAAATCAGAGAAAGCAGGGATGGCTCCTGTCCCCATCATTTAGTTCCAATTTATTGTAACTCCCCAGCTTCAGCTCCATCATTTCAAAAGCTGCTCATAGAGTCCAAGGTTTTTTATTTTTTATTTTTTTTCCTTGAGAAAGCTGTCACATATCTTGGTCACAATTAAACATACATTTACTCTCTAAAGTGCATAGGCCATGATGTTTGCCTCTGTGAGACAGTTCTAATAAAGATGATTTGTCCCTCATCCCCCAGCCTCTCTCCACTCAAAAATATCACAACACAGAATATTTTTAGAGAAACTAGAATCATAATATTGGGATTCACATCTTAGATAAAACTCATAGTAACTTAAATAACTGAGTCAATTAATCATTAGCGTTTCAATGTCCTCAATGTACCATAATTCTAATGATTTACATCTTTTAAAGTAGCTTTGATAATTAACTGAAATAGAATGTGAAAACTATTTATATAAGCTGTCAGAGAAGCAGAGGTTACAAAAATAACGTATTTGAAATTAGATAGACTGGGGTAAAATATAAAGCTACACAAATGGTTTCCAAATTTTCATGCTGATCTGAACATATGAACATTTGTATAACTATGTGAAGGCCATATGTATTTCATGTGGAACTTTAGTGTCTAAGAATATGCCCAGACCAACACACAAATATTTAATATAAATATTAAATCTCACTACATGCAATTAGCAGAGTCTTGAATATTAGAAGATTTGATTAAAAAACAAAACAAAACAAAACAAAGTGTTCTTTAGTAAATGATACTTTTTTTTTTTTTAATGCTGAGTGTGAAAATTTTGGTCTTAGTAGTTCAGAAGGCAAAATCACTGTGAACATTTATATTGACAGGTGGTTGTAGCCTATCATTGAGAATGATCTCTTTGAAATGAAAATGACTCCAAGGATCATGGCTATTGTGTCAGAAGCAGATAAATAGAGGAGCACTGATGAAATGATTAGCACCTATTGTTACAAAGTCTCTTGCAAACATTAATCCTAATTCTTACTGTATCTGCTAACACACTTTTGCTGAGACACTAATGCCTCATTTGGTAATGGGTAAATCAATGAGTCTTTATGTGTATGTTAATATTATATGGGTGATAAATATATTTTAGGAGCCCAAGGTACATATCAAAACTATACTTGTTAAGAATCACCATCTGGGGGCACCTGAGTGGCTCATTGGGTTAAGCCTCTGCTTTCAGCTCAGGTCATGATCTCAGGGTCTTAGGATTGAGCCCCACATTGGGCTCTCTGATCAGCCGGGAGCCTGGTTCCCTGCTCTCTCTCTCTGCCTGCCTCTCTGCCTACTTGTGATCTCTGTCTGTCAAATAAATAAAATCTTAAAAAAAAAAATCACCATCTGAAAAAGTGTTATAACCACTGTCAATTATTTGTCACAAGTTCTCTTACACACTCTACCTAATCCATCAACAAATGCTCTTTCAAAATATAGCCAACATCTTGACTACCTCTGAAATCTTCCCAGCTACTATCTGGAAAACCACAATTACCTCTCCACTTGGTCATTTCAGTAACTGCTGACCAATTCTCCACCAAGCTGAGTGACCCTTTAAAAATGTAACTTGGATCATGCTACTCCCCTCTAATGATCAGTTTGAAATCTCATTCCCACTCAGCTGTGAAGTCTTTATGGACCTACAGAACTGAAAGGTCTGATCCTGGTTCCCACCTCTGCATCCAACAACTTGTCTTCCTCCCCCCCTCACCCCTTCCCTCTGTTTCTCTCTGTCTCTATGTCTCTCTGTGTGTGTGTGTGTCTCTCTCTCTCTCTCACACACACACACACACACACACACACACACACACACTATGCCCAGTCACTCAAGTCTCAGGGCTTTATGTGCAAAATACCCTCTGCTCTACTACTTTTTCTGGAAAATACATGTAGTTCTCCACTCACTACCTTAGGTCACTATGGAAGCTTCACCTTAATAGGGAGAACTTTCCCATTTTGGCAATTCCCCCTTACCCCACACTTCAGAACTTTTTAAAAAAAATCCTGTTTTATTTTTCGCTATTGCCCTCAAGTCTACCCGATTTTATACATACCTACACACACAAACACAAGAATATGAGTGTGTCTGTGTGTTTATGGGCATGTATATCCATAAATGCATATGTTAAATTAAATAGCTGTAATATTGGTGCGTATTGCTGGTCTTCCCTTGGTTTAATATTTATAGTATAGGAGATGGCTGATTAGTCTTTAAAAGCCAAGCATCAGATGCAAGACAGGGAACTTTGGAAGAACGTGTGTTCAAACAGACACAATTGGTCTCACCACAACTATTCCTATGTGTCTACATAAAGATGCTACAAACTGGAAGAAAATTAAAATGGAAAATTACTGGGGAAATAAAAGGTAGTAGGTAAGAAGGGAATTTTCCCCAGGTACCCTTCTTGGTCCAGTCTCAAATCTAAGGTGTGAGAACCTATTTATTTGGAGCAGCTGTGTGTTGAAGGTATCCTACCTAAGCTCCCGGGAGTGGGGGGGAGTTCTTCTCATTATCTTCACATGCAGATAGACACTACTTCTCAGTCTCCCAGAAACACAAAATGCCAATCACAGGAGTTGGATTAAGCAGGGAAGGGTCCAAAATGGGCAAAGCTTACCTGGCAAAGTTTAAAAGACAATGACCTGAAAGAGTTTTTCTGAATTATTGGAAAAGTGTTCTGCTAGCAGGTAAAGTGGGGATCAAAATAAGAACCAAAGAGTGTCATGGAAAAACAAAAATAAAGAGATATAGTTCTCACAGAACTGAGGTTGGTGGTCTGGTCATAAGTTCCTAGACTCCTGCTTTAGTCAAGAACATATTTGTACATTCTGGAATTACACTTCAATTTTCTTTTATATGTATTAAAAATATGAAATGGGATACAAAATAAAGAAATGAAATATGTCATAATGAGAAGCACTGTAATAGATTCTTAACTTTTACAGGAGAAAATTCTTTAGTAAAACATATTGAATAATGTTGATTTTGGCCATCAATTTAGCAATGCCATTCTAAATTCACAGAGAAATGCTGATCTGTGTCTCTAAGAACATGTGCCTGTCAGGAAATTGCAAGAAAGAAGCTTGTTCTCCGTAGTAGTATGACCTCTATATCTCTCTTATCCCAAACTGGGGAAAAAAAAAGAGAGAGAGAGAGAGCGCTAGCTCATGCAAAAGGAAAAAAAGAAAGAAAAGGGTCATACTGATAGATTTTCTGACATTCACCTACCTCCTGATAACTCAGTTTGGTTTTACTCACTCAAGGCTGTAGTCTGTGTTCTTAAACTTCTCTTTATTCCCACTAACTTTGTACAATTTCCAACCACTTGTTATTCTCATCTTTGTGATACCTCACACTTTTTTTTTTCTCCTTACCCTCAGCTCCCTGTTCCCAAGATGACATCATGAACATTCTTATCACCAGAAATTGCAATATCCCTGAAATCACATCCATATCTAGCTTAATCACTATAACCACTCTCTCAAAAATACCTCCAATTCTGTTGTATTTCTCTCCTTCTGTTGTACTTGACCCATCAAGGCCATGACTCTAGAAACCTAGTCAGCTGCAAGTCTTGTCTGAATCTTCCTTATGCATGCCGTGGAATATCCCTACAGAAAATCACAGAATTTAGCAATCTCATACTGCTTACACATTCATTGCCACCTGCCTGATATGTTTCCCACAACACCTGTCACTTCCATCTTTTGAGGAACCTTGATCTCTAGTCTCTGCAATGTGTGCTATAGACATTTCCTTCATTCGCTATAGTGACATATGTTCTTCAAAATATTGCATGGGGCATCATATATAAAAAAATTCTCATCACCTTCTGAATTTAAAATTTCACTAGGCATCCTCTAGTTGTAGCTGCTAAATCTGGCAACAGTTCCACTACACTCTTAAAAATGTGGCGCCCTCTCTGTTTTATTGAACAAAAATATGGATGTCCAATGGGAATGCTACTGTCTCCGAACTGCCACGTTTAGCATCCTTCTTCCTTCCCATTTCTAAAAACACTTTTAAAAAATGATTCTGTATTCAAACGGTGATACCTAACCATGAACACAAGTTCCTATATCCATGTTTCTTTGGTGACCCATTCTACGCTTAAAACATATTGTGTAGGATCATTCCCTCAGTCCAGGCATGATTAATGTCTTCTATGATAAAACCATGTCTGATAAGGGGCACCTGGGTGGCTCAGTGGTTTAAGCCTCTGCCTTCAGCTCAGGTCATGATCTCAGGGTCCTGGGATCGAGCCCCACATCGGGCTCTCTGCTCAGCGGGGAGCCTGCTTCCCCCTCTCCCTGCCTGCCTCTCTGCCTACTTGTGATCTCTCTCTATCAAATAAATAAATAAAAAGAAATCTAAAAAAAAAAACAAAACCATGTCTGATAAAATAGAGACTGCAGAAGATCACACTTCCTCAGTCCTCAACCTCCTTTAGTAGCAAGGTGCATGTGCCTGGTGCTGGCACAGCCTTCCTGGGCCCCAGCCACCCTGCCCTGGGTGTAATCTCTGAGCTCTTCCAGTTGGACATCAGAATCCTCCTCTGTCTCCAGGATCTCAAGTATCCCTATGATTGTTCACCCATCAATATGCTGATGACACCAAGCTTCGGGTCTCCTGAGTTCCACTTTGCTTCCTCAACAAAAATCTACATGTAAATGCTTCACAAATACCATGAACAGAAAATGTCAAAATCCAATTCTTTTGCTTTCCCCCAAAGGTGTCTTTCAAAGAATACTCCCCACTGGAACATAATTGCTATTGATTTCCCCATTGGGTAGCCATTGGTTCCTTGCACCCTGTGCTCCTATGTCGGGCTAGGAGGTTTGAGTGGTAGGAGGTTTTGTATAGCCTCTTCCCTCTTCCTTTCCCTGTCTCTTTTTGGCCAGCCTTTTCTGAGGGTCCAGCATTCAGTTCAAGCATTGAGTCCTCGGACCATCCCAGGCCACTTCATCTAAAAATCCCTTCTCCTATTTTTTCTCACTACTTCCAATACATATTCCTATAGGTTACCTCTCGGTTTTTAACTGTCTATCTGTCACCATCCCTGGGCTACTCTTTCTTTCACTATGGAATTCCTTTTAATGGTACACACAAGTGGCACCTAACAAGCATGAAATAAATATTTGTTGAATAATGGAGAAATGCATCAATGAATTATTTGTGAGATTTATATTTTAAATGTTTTAAGGTATTCTCAAATGTACAGAATTTATGATAGATTATAAAAATATAAAAATACTTAAGACACTAAGTATATATCTTCATGATATATAATACCTTTTACCATTAGGCTAATATATGGCACAAATGTTACCAAATGTTATATACAGTATTTATTTAGTTCCTAAATAATGTAAGTCAATAAACTAAGGCAAATAGTTAAAGAGATCTAATGAGGAAAAAAATGAATCTATTAAAGCTATAATTCTGATTTTTTAATTAAATTTGGGATATATTTTATTTTATGTGAAAGTAGATACTTCTGAGGAACATTTAGAGCTGGTTTTGCAAAGCTCTCGATGAATTCATCCTGTGATGCATCAGTTAATATCCTCACCATAATTATTTATAGCTTATTAATCATTACTGAACAATTAAAAAGATTTAATAGCTCATTTCTCACTAACTTATCTTTTGCATAAGAACAAGAAAGATTGTTTTCCCTTATGTAATAACACATTCTGAAAGAGCTTCATCAAATTCTAGAATAATAAAAGTAGAAATAGTACATAAATTTTATTTTACTCCCATGAATAAAAAAATAATTACCCTAAGATAGGTATTTTTTTTTTAATTTGTTAAAATGCATCCTCTCCTATTCTTTGATTGTCTTTTTCTCTCTCTCTTCTTTGGCTCTCGCTCTTTGAATCCATCAACACCACACACACACACGCTGAGACACCTAGCTACTGTCTTCAGAGGGAGAAGTGGCAACCATCTGGTAAAAAAACATCAGTACTGACAATGGCGAGATGTAATTTACATTGTGTAAGACCATGTGAATTGTAAAGGATTATGGTAGGCAGTGGCTAATATTTTACATGGAAGGAAACAATACCACTAGTGTAATTTCCAGCCTCAGTGAAGACAGGAGTTGGATTTCCCTGCTACTATGAAATCTGCCGGAAGTCCTTGCCAGCACTGTCAATGCAGAAAGAGTTCTCTGATCTGGAGCAATGGGACCATTTGATTAAGCTGGGTATGAAGGATATTATATTACTTCCTCATACTTAATGCAAATCATCAGCTTGTTTGTTCTGCTTTCCAGAACAAAGAGAACAGCTCTTCAACTACTCCAACAATTGCAGCAAGTACCAGTGGACTGTCCCTGAAAGTGCCTTTCTTTTTGACACTTTCAGCTGAATATTGTCCTAAAATTACTCTGTGGCTCTTACCTGAAACTGCAATTGTCCAGACCCTTCTTTAGGCTAGAGCTGAGGTCAATCCTCTGCTAGTAGAACCCGATTTCAACCAAGAAAGATAAAGGGAATCATTCACAGTTTATGCTATATACATTCATTCATATTTCTTTATTAAATAAATTGTGCTAATTTTACAATTATGTATCATTCTTCCAGTATGTATGAACCAAGCAATATGTAATGTGCAAAAACTTTAAAGACATAACAAACCCCTTGATGTGTTGAGCCTTAGGTCTTACAGCAAAGATAAGTCCTCAATCCAAAATAAAGTCATATGTAAAAGGAGCCAGATGCTAATGACACTGTGGAGTACAAAATGTCAACCAGTCATAAATCCACTAAATATTCCGCCAATATGTACTATTAAGCAGTGGAATTTATGAAAATGGCTGCCCTGCTACAGGAATCTTAGGCTTGATTCAATGTTTTTGATTAACAACCCTGCTGTCATGTAACCCATACTTTGTGTTGTATTTAATATCTTTATGTCGGTGAATATATCACCACTACATATTTAATTTGTGAAGACTTCATAATCTATGGTGCTTGTTGTATAGCTAGTTTTACATGTAAGTAAGGGTATCATTGTTTTGACAGTATGCTCCAATTCTTTAGGCAAAAAATTAAAATAGAAATTGAGTTGTTTCACCATTGGTTTTTTGTTTGTTTGTTTATTTGTTTTACCAGAGACAATGTCTCCATTATCATTGCTTCAACTCTGTAGGCAATTGATTCTGCTTTAATAAAAAATAAAAATAATAAAAAAAAACTCTTTATTTTTGTTTGTTTGTTTGTTTTTTCCCCCAAAAATCTTCTACAGGGAAATTTTTATGTATAAAGTGAGAAAATGTCTCTCCTTAAAAAAAAAAAAAAAAAGGTGGGGGGCACACCTGAGTGGCTCAGTGGGTTAAGGCCTCTGCCTTCGGCTGAGGTCTTGATCCCAGGGTCCTGGGATGGAGCCCCAAATCAGGCTCTCTGCTCAGCAGGGAGTCTGCTTCCCTGCCCCCCAACCCCCACCTGCCTCTCTGCCTACTTGTGATCTCTGTCAACTAAATAAATAAAATCTGAAAAAAAAAATTCAAATCAATAGCTTTAAAGTAGCAAAAATTAAAGAAGAAATAAAGAAATTGGATTAACAAAATCTCTCCTAACTCTGTAAATAAAATAAATCTTGGAGAAAAAAATTCTAAACCTGCCCAGAAGGCAGCTCCCTTCAAAGAAGATGGAATGAGTTAGGATCTAACGAGGAATTGTTCCCAGGACTGCTGCAAAAGGAGTATGCAGTCACAGTACAAAAAGTTGCTGGAATGTACACAGTGATGGGATGATTTTTAAATGACACAGTTTTCTGCACTATCATTTCAGAGATGAATGAAGAAGGGAGCCCAATTTTTAATAAAACTGGAGAAACATTTTGTAAACAAACAAAAATCCTTCCAAAGAACAGAATGTATTTTGGGGCGCCTGGGTGGCTCAGTGGGTTAAGCCTCTGCCTTCGGCTCAGGTCATGATCCCAGGGTCCTGGGATCGAGCCCCACATCGGGCTCTCTGCTCTGCAGGGAGCCTGCTTCCCTCTCTCTCTGCCTACTTGCGATCTCTGTCTCTCAAATAAATAAATAAAATCTTAAAAAAAAAAAAAAGAACAGAATGCATTTAATGAAAAATACATGCAGAATTATAATTTATCTGAGGTCCTTCCTGTCTAGAAAATCAACTTCCCATTGGGTTATATTGGATAGGATTGATCAATGACAGGGAAGAGAACTTGAAAGCAGGTATTTGCCAGAGTTCCACATTTGAATAATTGGAAGGCAGGTAATTTTATCTCTGCAGGTGTTGAACCCTGCCAAACGCAGTAACACAGGCGTGAATTTTCATACATTCTCCTCTACTCCCACTTCTCCTCCATCCTGCGCTTTTGCATCATTTTCCATAAGCATTACTGGGTCTCCTGAACTTTAAGCATCCTGTTTTTTTTTTTCCCTAAGTATGTTCCACAGTGTTGAAGGCTATGCCGATTAAAAAGCCATATTATTATAAGCATCAAGTTTGTTGAAGCTTTTTTTGCAAGATACGATCCCAGTGCTTTTCATCAGGAGTGATCAGCTTCTGTTTTGTCTATTATGTTCCATATCTGACCCATCACTTTGATCCCCTTGACTTTGTGGATTAACAACTGTACCCCCAGAAAAAATAAAATGCATGTGTGTATATATGTGTGTATTAGTTTGGATTATATTTTATTGAAGTAAAAATGTATGGGAAGTAATTGGCAATTCATAACAAAATATCTAATGGCTTTATGATAAATTCCATCTAGCCGTCTGATTTTCACAGAATGCTTTTATGCAGTTTGCCAAATGCTTGTGTCTTATGTCCACAACCAACCTATGGCTTCATTTCAACCATGGTTTGACAACCTTTTGTGTGACTACACTTTTGAGTCTACTCCGCCTAATTTAATTTTTCCTTCATCAATTTCTTGAGCCTGTGTAGTCCAAAAATCCAAAGATGATGGCTCAAGTTGTCACATCTGCCAATTTCTGTTGAACAGCTACTCCCATCATGGCCAGTTTCATGCTCCCAATGTGATAGCATTGAACACAAAACTGGGCAGTGATATTCAGTAAGTAGTATATCATTTCTACTACAGAAATCATATGCATAGATAACTCCAATAGCAAAGATAATATATGTGGTATAATAATAAGGAAATAATAAGTTTTGGATATTCATCTTTGATTTTGGTATAATTAATTTGTGTGCTTATTTACAATATAACTTATTTCCATTTTTTTCATCATAAACGTACTCCTTAACCCCCATCCCCTAACTTCCTCATCTCTCCACCCCCCCTCCCCTCTGTTAACCATCAGTTTGTTCTCTATAATAAAGAGTCTGTTTCATAGTTTGTCTCTCTCTTTCTTTTTTTTTCCTTTGTTCTTTTTTTTTTTTTTGTTTCATAAGTGCCACATATGAGTGAAATCATATGGTATTTGACTTTCTCTGTCTGATTTATTCTACTTAGCATTATACTCTCTAATTCTATCCATGTTGCTGCAAATGGTAAGATTTCATGATTTTTTATGGTTAAGTAAATGTATATATACTGCTTCTTCTTTATCCCTCCATCTACTGATAGACACTTGATGGGTACTGATGCATCCCTTTGAATTAGGGTCCTTGTGGTTTTGGGTAAATACCTGGTAGTGCAATTCCTGGATTATAGGGTAGTTCGATTTTAATTTTTTTAGGAACCTCCATACTGTTTTCCACAGTAGCTGCACCAGTTTGCATTCCCGCTGTCACTGCAAGACTGTTCTTTTCTCTCCACATCCTAGGCAACACTTGTTGTTTCTTGTGTTTTTAATTTTAGGCATTCTGACAGGTGTGAAATGATATCTCATGGTAGTTTTGATTTATGGCTCCCTGATGATGAGTGATGTTGATCATCTTTTCATGTGTCTGTTAGCCATCTGTATGCCTTCTTTGGAGATATGCCTGTTCGTGTCTTCTGCCATTTTTTAATAGAGTTATTTGTTTTCTGGGTATTAAGTTGTATCTGTTCTTTACAAATTTTGGAGACTAACCATTTATCAGATACATCATTTGCAAATATCTTTTAGGTGTGGCCTTTTAGTTTTGCTGATTATCTCTTTTGTTGTGCAGAAACTTTTTATTTTGATGCAGTCCTAATAGTTTATTTTTGCTTTTATTTCCCCTTGCCTCATGAGATACATCTAATCCTAAAATTTGTACAGAGCCATAAAAGACCTTAATGAGCCAAAGCACTCTTGAAAGAGAAAAACTAAATTGGAGGTATTACTATTCCTTGCTTCAAGTTATATTACAAAGACATAGTAATTAAAACCCCGAGTATGGTACTCGGGGTGCCTGGGTGGCTAAATCAGTTAAGCAACAGACTCTTGGTTTCAGCTCACTACCTGGGGTTCTGAGTTTGACCCCAGTGTTGGGGTCCTCGCTCTGCAGGGAGTTTGTTGGAGATTCTCTCTCTCCCTCTGTTCCGTGCCCCACCCTCCCCTCATGCTCTTGCTCTCTTTCTCTCTAAAATTAATAGATAATTATTATTTTCTAAAACCAGTATGGTACTGTCATAAAAATGAACATAGATCAATAAGATAGAACAGAAAACCCATAAATAAACCTACAATTATATGGTCAGTTTATCTCTGTCAAAGAAGGAATGAATATCAAATGGGAAAAAAAAACAGTCTCTTCCAACAAATGGTGTTGAGAAAACTGAACAGCTAAATGTGAAAGAATAAAACTGAACCACTTTCTTTCACCACACACAAAAATAAATTCAAAATGGATTAAAGACCTCAAGGTGAGACTTGAAAGCAGAAGAATCCTTAAGAGAGCATAGGCCATAATCTCTCTAATGTCGGCCATAACATTTTTCTAGATATAACATGATTTTTAATATGGTTGTATTAACTGAATGGACAGATTCTCATCAACGTAACCGTTGTCTCTCACAAGCATATACAAGCTGGCTATAGCACACCATTGCTTCCCTAGTCCCTCCGCTGCACAATCTAGTGCTGACCCTGAAATATGCCCCACCTTCATTTCAAAGATCCAGCTCCATCCTCATCCCTAATTTCTCAAAATTTAGATCCAACTCCAGCTCTAAATCTCCTAAAACCCAACTGGGCTGCTCCTCACCCTTGCAATTTCACTGCCATCTCCTGCTCCATAGTTAACCCACCACACAATCAGGAACACATCTGAAGTTGGGCTTTATTTAAGTCGACTTGAATTTGAGACACATCTCTTTCTTTCTTTCTTTCTTTCTTTCTTTCGTTTTTAAGATTTTATTTATTTATTTATTTATTTATTTATTTATTTACTATTTTTTGAGAGAGAGAGAGGAGAGAGAAAGAAGAAGCAGGGAGAGCAGCAGGGGGAGGGGGAGTCAACAGGGAGCCTGACTTGGGACACGATCCCAGGTCCCTTAACCAACCGAGCTACCCCTGTGCCCAAGACCTTTCTCTTTCATCCACAGCTGCGTGACCTTAGGTAAGAAATGGTTATTTTTCAGGTTCAATTTCTTCATCTGTAAAATGGAGAAAATGACAGCAAGCTGATAGAATTTTAGTTAGAATTCACACAGTTCTGAAACATGCCCATAAAAGATACTTCATAAAAGAAGATGCACCTGCTTCTTTCTCCGCTTGTTCACACGAAACGACATTCTCTTCAGATAAGAAGAACAGGGCCAAGAGGCTTAAGAGGAACCTTTGCAGCCAGCTAAAGCCTTGTGCTTTCAGCCACTGACTGAAATAATGACGATATTTACTCAATATGCTCCTAGTTTATTGGTCCCCCTGTTGGCTACACATTTCAAGTCTCAGCATTTCTTCCTCATGTCTCTGGACTATGGCTTCCATACACAGCTGTCTTTCCTGGTACTGTGCCCAGTTAGCATGTGGCTTTGAGCCTTCGTGAAGCTGGTTTTGCGCTGGGTCTTGATACAGCATATTTCCTAGCCACTGTTCTTGACTTTCTGGTGTGCAGTACCAATGCTCCCTTCTCCATTTACTCTTGCCTGATCTGATCTTTCTTCCACTGGCTTTGTGACTAGGCAAACTTTCAAATTTGCCATTCCAGCCTTGGTAATACTGAGATTGGGGCATCGGTGGACAAGGAATGAGATTCAGCAAAGCACCGGGGCAGAGGTCAGAAGAATGAGGGTCTGGTTCTGATTTGCCAGTATTAACTGTGTTACTTTAGAGAAATCAATAAACTGCTCAAAGCCAGAATTTCTTCAATTGAAAATGAGGCATAAGATTTCTCTAGGGTCCCACCAGATCTATTGCTTCATGATTCTGTGGTTCTCATTTCACTGTTGATCTCAGCAACTGCAGTAAACTGGAAATATTGCCTCTCCCAGCCTGTTGCTTAAGCAACCCTTAATCGGTAGGAGCAACCTCAGCTGTTCTGCTCGGTGTTGCCTGTGAGCTCATCAGCGGCCGAATCCGGCTGGGAGAAACAACACCTTAGGCAATATTTTTTCCTAATCTTAAATATGAATGTATGCTTTATCTGTAAGATAAATTTTTGTTTTTCCAAAGCCATAGAAGGCAATCCCCTGGATAACAAAACAAATCTATAAACATACGAAGACTTGCCAGATAAAGTCTCAACCAGGAAGTTGCGACCATGAGTGGAAGTCGGGCTGTTTTTTGTTGAAAACATTGGCCTCCTGAGGTGGAATAAGGCAAAATACTGATAATTATAATGATGAAAAATTAACAATAATATAAAATTAAATATAAGAGTAAGCTGGTTTTTAAAAAAGGTTTACATTCTCCTGAAATCTTAAAAAAAAAAAAAATAGTTGAAATAAGCTAGTGAACAAAGGTCCTGGATCACCCTTATCTTTAATATGTATTTCAGGGGTTCCTGTGCTTATCTATGGCTTCCTTCCTTTATATGCATGTTTATGTTGACGCTATTGATCAACTCTCCTTAATTCTTTTTTTGGGGGGATTTTTCATCAGCACATAATCCTCTGACCTTTGATGGTATCTCAGATGCCCCCTTTGCCTTCTTGCCAAGGTTGATTCCTTGGGTTCTCTTTCTTTCTCTCTATTCTTTATCCCTGTGAGCGGGTCCCTTCCAAAGAATTCAGGTATCATCAGCAGGCTGATGATTCAGTCACATACCCTTTGGCTACAATGTATACACATAATACAGATTTTATACACATGTATAGAGTATGATTGCACATGTGTACATATATGTATATGTATATATGTATAAACGTGTATATGTGTATAAATACATATAATTTACACCAATATTCAAGACATGTATCTTTGGATGTCCTTATGCGTTGCCTAAATTTCACTCTCCTTAGTCTTCATTTCTTGTGACACCCCATGTCCTGAAGGTGACTCTGTACATCTAGTCACCAAAGGTGGAAACTTAAACATCATACTTGACCCCTTTCTTGCATTCACTCCTCATATTTTACCAGTCAGTAACTTGCATTGATCTTTTACATCTGTTTGTCTCCATCTCCATCCTCATCCTGCTGTTCTTACACTACAGTCAGCCATGGCAACACACTGAATGGGACCCCCTGGTTTAGGCCTGTTTCCCCAGACAGGCCTGCTGACTGCAGCCAGGGTGACTGTTCTCCATACACGGTCCCATCAAACCCTCTTAAAATGTCCCTTTAGGGTGCCTGGGTGGCTCAGTGGGTTAAGCCGCTGCCTTCGGCTCAGGTCATGGTCTCAGGGTCCTGGGATCGAGTCCCGCATCGGGCTCTCTGCTCAGCGGAGAGCCTGCTTCCTCCTCTCTCTCTCTCTGCCTGCCTCTCTGCCTACTTGTGATCTGTCTCTGTCAAATAAGTAAATAAAATCTTTAAAAAAAAAAAATGTCCCTTTAACTTTGGATGATATGGACTTACTTATCTGGTCTATATGGGACCTTAGGATTCATATATCAAATTTCTACCTGTTGGAAATACTCTGGGAATATGAATCAATTACACTTCCTCGATGAAGGTCCTTTATGGTTTTTAAGGATTTTGTACCAGCTCTTCCTTGTAACTGAATACTTCTTCAGACTCTTGTCCTATGATTCATCACTTAATTTTTGGCTCAGACACCTGTTGATGTTTCCACAAAACTTCTTTGACCCCCTTAAGGAGGGGTTCTACATTCCTCTTAGCACCCTGATTGCACTGATTTCCCTGGGTTGCACCTGCTCATTTATACCTCTCAACCAGATAAAATCCATAAAAGCAGCCAGACTCATCTTGTCCACAGTTGTATCTCCTATAAATTCAGCACATTCAGCAAATAAATATACAAGATGTCCCTTTAAAGTTGAATTTCAGATAAATGACATTTTTTAGCATGTCCCAATATTGGGAACATATATTAGAAATGTGTTTGTTATCTGTAATTCAAACTTAATGGGGTATCCTGTATTTTATTGGGCAACCTTAACCTCCGCATCTTGAAATATATCTACTGCATACTAGTTGTTCAATAAATATTCAGTGATGGGGCACCTGGGTGGCTCAGTTTTTAAGCATCTGCTTTCAGTTCGGGTTGTGATCCAGGGGTCCTTGGATGGAGCCCGGCATCAGGCTCCCTGCTCAGCAGGAATCCTGCTTCTCCCTCTCCCTCTCCTCCTGCTTGTGTTTCCTGTCTTGTATTTCTCTCTCTCTCTCTCTCTCTCTATATATATATATATATATATATGTAAATAAATATTCCGTGATATGAAATGACAGCAGAATTATTGTAAAATTTCATCCTATTTCTTCAAAAATGTCATCATACAATTTGATATATTTGTTCTTGGAGAGTTAGCAGTGAGTGCTCTTGCTTTATTTAACAGTAAATCATTTTAAACTGAGGTTGCTGGAGGGGAGGGAGGGTGATGGGCATTGGGGAGGGTATGTGCAATGGGGGAGTGTTGCAAATCCTGTAAGACTGATGAATCACAGACCTGTATTCCTAAAACAAATAATACATTATATGTTAATAAAAATAATAATAAAAATCATTTTAAAAGAGTTCATATTATCAGTTTGATTGTGTATACGTCACTTAGCTGTGATCTTAGCAAAGGAAAATATGCATGCATATAAGCCATTATTAGAGAATTCAGAAAACATAGCTTGTGTGGGTTTTTTTTTGTTTGTTTTGTTTTTGCTCATAGGGCAGATCCAGAGCCTGTCTAAACTTGCTGAGGGAAGCTCTCTTTAGGTTTTCATTTCACACATTCACTCCCTGAGCATTTCCCTCCATAGCACAACATCGGTCAGAAGTGCTCTGACTGCTTACAAGGGAGAGAGCAAGAGCCATCTGGCCCTGACCTAGAGGCAGCCTCTAGGGACTACAGCATCATTTCCTAACTTTCCAGTCTGTCACTTTGATGCATGAATCCTAAAACCCCATAAAGACATGCTTTGATTTTCCCTGAATTATTACAAAAGGAAAATAAAAAGGGAGTTTCTCTCAATGATCTTGACCCAGTATTTCCTTAATTTTTTGGTGTTACAATTTTAAGACCATGTCATCAAGTCTAATTTAAGAAAAATAAAAATACTTAATATGGCAGAGATCTTCCATCTATAATATGAGTAAAGTTACAGTTACTAAAAGAAATGGGTGAGAGGAGTGTTTGTGTATGTGTACATATGGATTGCATCTTTCTAAATTCGCACAGCTTATGTTGGTTGGTTTTATTTGTTTCCATCTGAGATGAGTACTAATGTTAACACAAAAGTGGACGGTTAAATCCCTATGAAGTAGCAAAGGGAATGGATTAAGGAATTCCAAATTTCTGCCTCTCCATAAAAGCAATGGAATAACTGGAAAAAAAAATGTGAGAATAAACTTTTTCAGAATTCTGGAAATTATCCAAAAGCTTGCAGCAACCAGGGAGAATTCATTCAAGAAAAGTGTCTGTGTCTTGGCAAGAACAGAGAGTTATGTGTCATTTTAACCTACCCTGGTCCCAAGCCCCATCTTCCAGCTTAGCAGTAGCCTTGAAAATGACAGTCCAGATTCCATTACAGATACAGGAGAAAGCAGGACTGACCTCAGTTGCAAAGAATTCTCTGTATTTACAGTCATTTGTTTTATTCACACTTAATCTCTGTTTATTGCTTGCTGATGGCTGGACCTAGACGATTGGCTCAAAAGGGTTGTCTTTCCTTCACCTAACTTGGAAATTACTGAATGCTGAGCATCTGTCCAAAGCATATACAAGAACATGCTTTAACCACTACTGCCCAAAGCAATGGATAAAAGTTGGAACAAACAATAGACTAAACAAAGACCTTGTGGAGAAAAGCTGGGGAATGAGAGCTTAAGAGAGCAGGGCTTTGAAAAACTCTAACATGATTCTTGAATCAAGAAGGTCACACACATGCCCATGCTGTACATCTGCTCAGCAAAGACTTGAGAAGACCCTGAACTCTAACCCTTAATTGATATTGAAGCTCTGTCCAAGGAGGTAGTGAAGGCTAAGACAGTGTTTTCAGCTGCCAGGCTGAGTGTCAAAGGTGTCCCCTAACCCCCACACGCAGTCTCTCTGCAAAGACTGGGAGGGATTTTTAGGACTTTCCAAATCATTCCGTGAATCCGGTATTACCATGATATCAAAGCCAAACAAAGATGTCACAAGAAAAGGAAACTACAGACCAATACCTATTATTAATATAAATGCAAAAATCCTCAACAAAATACTAGCAAACCAAATCCAGGAGGAAAGGGTATTTTTAAAGGATTACATATATTAAAATTTATGACCAAGTGAAATTTATCCCAAGAATGAAGAGAGGCTTGACATACAGATACCAATTAATAAAATGCCCTGTATGACAGAATGGAGAAAACTGAACACCTGGTTATCTCAACTGATGCAGAAAAATCATTTAAAAAAATTCAACAACCTTTCCAGAGAAAAGAACTTTAGAAACAGAAACTAAGGCTAGAACGAGGAATAGTATGGAACTTCCTCAGTTTGATCAAGGGTATGTATGAAAGACTCACAGTTAACATAATGCTTAATGCCATAAACAACAAATTTTCCTGCTAAGAATAAGAAGACAAGAGCGTCTTCTCAACACTGCTATGTAATACTATACTAAAAATCTTAGCCAAGAAATCAGGCAAGAGAAAGAAATAAGAAGCAATCAGATCAGAAAGAATTAAAGTATCTCTATTTGCAGATGATGTGATCTTAAATATAGAAAACTCTGAAGATTCTAACATTAACATCCAAACAATAAAATAATTAAGAATAAATTCAAGATATACATTGAAAATCACAAGACTTTGCTGAAAGAAACACTAGAAAGCCATCCTGCACTAGACTGTATTAATACTTAATAGTATAATGATGACACCAATCCTCAAATTGTTCTACAAATTCACTGTAACCCCTATCAAAGTTCCAACTACCTTTTCTGCAGAAACTGAGAAACTAATCCTAAAACCCATATGGAGCTGCAAAGGACAAAGAGTCATCAAAAGAAACACTGGAAAAAAAAAAAAAGAATAAAGTTGTAGGGCACAGACTTCTGCATTTTCTAACGAACTGGAAGGCTATGGTAGTCAAATGATATGGTACTGGCATAAGAATAAATATGCAGATCAATGGACTCAACTTAAGATCACACAGATTAACTCACAGAAACTGATTTCAACATCAATTCCAAGACTATTCAATGGGATAAGATTTTTTTTTTTATTAAGTTGTGCTATTTCAAACAAGACCCAAAGATTAACTCAAAATGGATTGATGATATAAATGTAAGAGCTAAGACAATGAACTTGAAAAAGTAAACATAGTATACATCTTTGGATTTGACTTTGGATTACGCAATAGTTTCTTTACTAGAACACCTTAAAACACAAACAACAAAAGAAAAAATAGATAAATTGGAGTTCATCAAGATTAAAAACTTTTGTGTCTCAAAGGATACTATCAAGTAAGTGAATAGACAAGCAACATGATGGGAGAAAATATCTGCAAATATCTGGTCCAGCATCAGAATACATACAGAACTCCTACAACTCAGCAGTACAATGTCAGACAAATCAATTTAAAAATGGGCAAAAGACCGGAATAAGTATTTTTCCAAAAAGATGAACAAATGGTCAATAAGTGAATAAAAAGAGACTCAACATCTTTAGTCATCAGAGAATGTAAACTGAAACCACAATGAGATACCCATTAAGATATCTGTAATAAACAAAATGCAAAGTAACATGTGTTGCTTTTTTGATTCACCTGCAGAGCAGTTATGGCTTCATGGACATTTTTGTTTTGGTTTGGCTTGGTTTGAGGATTCTTTTGTACAAATTTGTTTACCATGGGTCTTAATATGGTACAAACATGTACGAACATGTCTACCATGTTTGTCTTAAAATCCCTCAATGCCACCCAGTGGAGTTGCAAAAGTGTGATTGGCCAGGTGTTGTATGACATGAAAACTTAAGCAGAACTAGGAACTCCAAGATGGGGAAAGAAACTCCCACATAAGGAGATAAACCCAGCACCAGTTATGAGTGCTCTTTGACTCCTGTTAGGGAAATTGTTTGGAGACCACTTTCTGAAGCCATGCAAGGGGTCAGAAGCTACACATGACTATATCTCCCAACAGTGTGGCTATACCACATTTTGTGTATTCATTCCTTAGTTGATGGGCATTTGGATTGTCTATGCTTTTTAGCTGTTATAAATAGCATTGCTATGAACATTAATGTACATGTTTTGTGTGAAAATAT
Source organism: Mustela nigripes (assembly GCF_022355385.1). Taxonomy (NCBI): domain Eukaryota; kingdom Metazoa; phylum Chordata; class Mammalia; order Carnivora; family Mustelidae; genus Mustela; species Mustela nigripes. The sequence continues at coordinate 78,322,176 of NC_081571.1, read as the reverse complement.
ATTTTCAAAGCTCTTATAAAACTAGAAGTGGAATTTCTGGGTCATGTACCAGCTCTATGTTTGAACTTCTGAGAAACTACTAAACTATTTCCCACATTGACCGAATCATTTTCATTCCCACCACCAATGGATAAATGTTTCCATTTCTCTCAAATGGGGATTCAGACTTTGATGAAGCTGTTGGTCCCAGATTCCCAAATGGCAATAATTCCAGGTCCCCACAAGGTTAGGGAGAGCTGGTGGCATTGAAGGATTTTAGGACAAATGTGGGGACCCATGGCAAACAAGTTTGTACATAATTGTGTGAGGGGCTCTTTGCGTCATGGCTGGCATCAGTGATCCTGATTTCTACAGGTAAGTGTATAACAGGTATTGACATTTCAACTGTTTACAGCACAGAATTTACCACAGCTGCTAGGGCATGCCCCATCACAAAAGAGGATTAGAGCTGTAACTCAAGGTGCATCACTCTCACTTACCACCCAAATCACCCAAAGCCTGACCAATTACTCAACAAAAGCAGCATTTCCCACCAGCCAGAGGAAAACACACTACTTTGTTAATTCAGGCCTTGCAGCAGCCAGGAGGGTTCCATGTCCTGTTATCACAGCAAACACCCCAGAATCTGGCTGGCTGACCATGCCCTACCATTGATTAAATAATGAGATGCCACCCTTGGCCACTGGGGTACCTAGTGTCATTGCCATCACCAAAGCAGCAGTGGCCTACATGGGAGACCAGCACACCATTATTTATTTAGGTAATGCTTTATATCAGTTACTCTGTGGCACAACAATGAGGACCAACTGCATTCTCATGGAATGGCCTACAGGATCCTTTTGCTGAACTTCTGAAGACGTAACTTAACTCCCTGAAATATGCCAGCATCTACAACAGGTCTGTTTATCTCCAGAAGTACTCATCATCCACTATATTGATGACGTTCCCATTGATAGCCTGACTGAGAAACAAATTGACCAGGCCCTATATGAGGTCATTGAACTATGACAGGCAAGGCTGTCAACCCTGGAAAGATCCCAGAACCTCCTTGACAAGTCCAGATGCTGGGAACCACCCAGGCTGGTAGTCAGAGGTGTATTCTTGATAAAGTTAAACAGAGGTTTAACTGTCCATAGCAGCCTTCACCATCAAGATAGAGGCTCAACAGCCAGGATAACTGCTTGACTAACTGCAGACAATATATACCACTTATGGGTATTATTTGAGCCTTTTAATCAAGTGTGCCTACAAGGCCAATCACCTTTGAGTGGGACCCCAGCAGAAGCAGGTATTAGAGGCCGTGCAGCACCCATTGGGATGAGTGGAGCCTGCAAACACCGTGGAACTACAGGTCTCAGTGACTCCTATGCATGTGGATTGGAGCCTGTGGCATACGATTGTCACCACGGTGAGCGGGCTTTCAATTGTCGACATGTAAATTACCTGAGGTAGCTGCCAGATACACCTTCTTCCAGGAGCAGCTCTTAGGCTGCTATTGGGCCCTACTGGAAGCAGAACATATGACCCCTGATGCACCATATGTGACCCATTTATGACCCTGAGCTGCCTGTCCTCACATGAGTACTCACTAATCCCACTGATAAAGGGGAGCAGGCTCTGCAAAGTTCCATCATGAAATGAAAATGGTACATTCCTGATGGAGCCTGACCAGGGCCTTGGGGAATCAGCTGATTCCCCAGTGGCTGCCTTACTGAAGGGGACTAAATGCCCTGGAACATGTGCTCTCACCCTTCCCTTTTGTAAGTGGGTCCAGGACTCGAAGATATTCTAGCTGATCCTATGGCTTGGTTCCTGGATGGACCCATGAATCTCAAAGATGATGGAGCCCACTGGGTTGCTACAGCCATCGACCCAGGAGTGGCCACATTTTGAATGAGAACAAACTAGGACACCCTGCCCAATGGACCTAACTCCATGTGGTAGTGACAGCTGTGAAAACTACTCATCAGCATCTCCCTGCTACATGTTTACAGAGTCGTGGCTATTGAAAACAGGCTAGCCATATGGTCCAGTGACTAGAAGATTGATGATTGGACCATTAAGGATCCCCTCTGTTGGGATAGAGGTTCTGGCAGCAGCTTGCAAACTGGAAAAGAAGTCATTCAAAAGGGAATGTGAATGGGACTCATGAGCTGATCAAACGTGCTCAACAAATCGCCATGCTTGCCCACTGGGTCTATAAAAATGGGACACGGATGGCCACCTCGGATGCAAGAATGAGATGAATCATGAGGACTTACCTTAGAAGAGATGGAAGCCAGAGATGCCATCAGTGCAGCTGTGGGACTCCCACACCACACAACATGGAGGACCAGGCCACATATCCTGGAGCAGAGGTCTATGGTGAGTGTATGAAATGGACTCGACTGGATATCTAGCCTCTAGTCATGGATTGCAGTAGTGCCTCACCCCTGTGGTCACATATGTCAGACATGGAACTGCCATCCAGTGTCCATGTATTGTGGCTATGTGTTTGACATTTAGCACAATTCCAGTCAATCAAGGCACTACACTTACTGCACAAGCTACAGAGCTCTGGACATACTCTCATGGCATAGTTTGAAAGATTCATGCTCCCTAAACCCTGACCCCCAAGCAAAAATGGTGGTAGAATCATGAGCACTTCAGACCTATCTAGTGGTCTAGTTCTCTAGAAGAGAACCCGGGTAAAAAAGTTCATGTAAGAGGTCAACATCATTCCCTTCAATTCTGGGAACACATGTGGACACCAAGATTGATGGCACTATTTTTTCTTTAATATTTTATTTATTTATTTGACAGACAGAGATCACAGGTACACAGGTAGGCAGAGAAGGAGAAAGAGAGGAGGTTAAAAGGCTCCCCACTGAGCAGAGAGTCCGATGTGGGGCTCAATCCCAGGACCCCAAGATCATGACCCAAGCTGAAGGCAGAGGCCTCAACCCACTGAGCCACCCAGGTGCCCTGGTAACACTATCTTTAATAGAAGTATGTGAGTCTAGACATTTGCTTCAGAAAGCTATCAGAGAGTGAGAAAGGATAATAGTATAATGTATTTGAGAAGCAGGTGACCTTGTCCCCTCTGGATTTCAGAGCCCCTGGAGGAAGATGTCAATTGTGCTCCTAGATCTAGATAAAAAGATATGGAGTTCAGATGGGAGTGGGTCTAGATGAAGCAAGAGAAATCTGAGTGAGATCAACCTTGGGAATGAGGAAGCATATAAAATGAAGTAAGAGTTTTCTTTCTCTGGAACATCCTCATATTGAAGGAATATGAACAGAGGAGCTGAGCTCTGTTGCAATGAAGCTAACTGCAGAGATGTCTTCAAGGAATTGGAGATGGACTAGGAACTATAAGGGCCTACTTACCTAGAGTGATTCCATCCAGTTAAACAATGACTTTGTTGTTTACACAGTAAAACTTAAACTGCCCATACCCCCCTTTCCCCCAGGGGACTTACTTAAAAACAAGTCCTAGAAACCAGCTCCAGGTAACAAAGCCCAAAGACAAGGGTGAGCCAGGCCAGATGGAGGTATCCAATCAATGTGGGTGCACACTGTCTCCCTAGGTAACAAGGAGTATGGGCCCCATACTTTGGGAACCTTTTGGGTGCCAATTCTGACCAAGGTGATAGGCTAGTTCAAATATCTACTAGGGTATTCAATTGGCCACACTGTGTAAGCTAATATGACTGTGCAGCTTTAGCTCTGTATTACAATCTCATTGGTCATGTGTGTGGCCAGGGCCAACCACATGGCCCTTGTCTTTTAAAAGTTAGTTGGTAAGGCAGGGACGGGTCGCCTCTTTGCAAGAGAGGGCCCAAATGGTCGGTATGATTCTCGATGCTCAGCGCAAAATAAAGTTTTGCTTGACCTTTGCTTTGTATCAGTCTCCCTCCTTTGATCATGGACCCATTATTGGGGTACCTAACAGTATTAGAGAGCCTTCTCTTCTGTGAAGACAGTGCTGCTTGTGGACCTTTCCCACTGCTGTAGGAGTAGCTTTTCCTTTTCTGATCTGATCCATCCTATAAGAGAGAGTAGGTAAAAGTGCCTAATTAGCGGTGTACTAAGCCAGAGTCCAAACTTGACATGGACCCTGGAGATGAAGTCTTTATATTTCAAATCTTCATGACTTTGTTGCTTGTTTTTTCTTTCCTTTCTTTCTTTCATTTTTTTTTAAAGATTCATTTATTCATTTGAGAGAGACAGAAGGAGCAGAGAGAGAGGTAGAGAGAGACAATCCTCAAGCAGACTCCATCCTGAGCACTACATCCCAGGCTCTCTTTCAGTACCCTGAGATCATGACCTAAGCCAAAATCAAGAGTTGGCCACTTAACTGACTGAGCCACCCAGGTGCCCAGGACTTTGTTGCTTTTATGAGTTTTATTTCAAGAAGTGTTCTTTTTTGAAAGTTCTATTAGTATATCTCTGAACAATAATTCCAATCATATGTAAGAAAACTGCATGAACTCAGACAAATGTGCCGTACAATAACATTTCCCAAGTACAGACATATTGATTTAAAGCCTCCTTTACAATTTCTATGCATGAAAAGAAAAAGGAAAAAATGGGAAAAAACCACTTCATAACATCATTTTCTATTATATTTCAATTGATATTTATGTGAGACAAAAAGATAAATTTAATAGTTGGCTTCTGTGGTCATGTTAATTTCCCCATGAGAAAAAATAATTTCCCATGTGTTGTGGTTGATATTAACATGTTGAATCTTATCTGTTAAAAATGTGCTTTTGTCACAAGAACTGTCACAGAAAAAAACAGTCTCTGTGTATTACACTCAACAGTCAGACATTGAACGCCAAAAATCCCTGAAATGAATTATTATAAAAGAGGATGAAAATCTCTTGCAGGAGTACAAATAAAAATGAGAACAGTGAAAATTAAAGTAGAAATGTATTCCTCCATGTCTTTCCCAAATGACTTCATTTTTATGTAAATATCCGTATCCCTCTTATTCTTGAGTACTTAAATGTGTAGGTCTTGAAAGATAACAGAGGAAGGACAGCCTTTGAATAAAGATATGATAACCGTTTTTTTCCACGAGGCCTGTTATCAAGGCAAAATTACATTTATCTTTTGGTTCAGGAAGCCAGGAATAAAATTCAATGAACTCTTAATGTGTTTATATTTCAGGAATGCACTTCACCTTATGGTGTGCACATACACTCTAAAGTAAGACAAGTTAATTAAACAGACGAACTCCCGGATCTTCCTGCTCTGCTGTCATCATCACTAATTTCCTTTGACGAGGTTTGCAAAATGGGCTTCAGTGTGTAGCTTCAAGGTTAACTCTGCCCCACTCCGAGCCTTCCTAATTTGAGGCACCAACCATTCTTTGTAGTTGTTTTTTTCTTGTGCACATATACTCATGATGACTATATGTTTAGGGGGAAAATGATCAATTTTGTGATATCTGACCCGTCTACACAGTGAAGGTGGTGATCTACTGTACTGTACATTTTATACATTATCATTACCTAGGTGTATAGATGGGTGCTACAGAATAATTCATATTAATAATTAAATAGTTGTTGACATTAATGTTACATGATCAGTGTGGAGTGGGTGGCTATTTTATGTGATTCCATAATTTCATTATTAGAGACCCATTCAGTCATCCTAGGTCTCTGTCTGTTATGTCATGGTTTAGCACCAGATTCTGTGGCGAAGTCAGCTCTAGGGTAGAGTATCCAGGAGTGTTGTGGCTAGTTTTCTCTGCTCCTCTGCCTATGGCATACAATCTCCCTCGTACAGAGCGCAAATGGATTCATTGTTGATCTATTATTACCCTCAGCCATCACACATTATCATTAATAGGCATCGGAAGCACTATGCACTATTGTTTCATTCTAAGGAAATTCATTTTGTTTATTGTGAAATTTCAATAAATAAATTTTAACACTTTAGTGTGAAAATATACTAATAAAAATTGTGTTTTATTCTTCCTTGTGGTGACAGATTTTGTGTGTGTGTGTGTGTGTGTGTGTGTGTGCACATGCACTGTTTTCCAAAGCCTTAGCTTACTTAGAATAATAACTGTTCATATTTCTTGTCCTTACCCTTGGCAAAGGAACCCCCATAACCAATTAAGAGGGATTTGGGAGCTTAATGTTTGAGACTTTAGTACTAATGCAAGAGTTCTTGGGTGTGTAAAGAGCTGATTGCTTCACCCCTATGGTTGAGTCTGATTGCATTTTCAAATATCCCACTATCTAAGCCAGATCCACCAAAGGAGCCTTTTTCTCTTCTGCAGCTAAGCATCAAGCGGAGGGTTCCTTTTTGGGGTGTGGGGCACTGCCTGCCGGGAATGAATTTGTTCATCCAATATGTGTGTCCCCAGGGCAATTTGGAGGCTGCTGGACTTTCCCCACTTGTCTAGAACACACTGTATTCAGACTGGGCTTTTCTAAAGCATAGGTCTTAAGGCAAGGGATGAGCGTTTTTTCCAGGATTTGACTCCTCACTGATTAAGCATTCTTCCATGGTTCCGTTAAAGGTTGCCTCCCCGCAAGGGTCTGGTGAGGATGCAGGGTCACGGAGGGTGGTTTGGAAGCTTTGGGTGATAGGGACTCCAGAATTTGCTCCTCCAGCATGACCTCTATGAGTGGTGCCATTTTTAAGCCTAAGTAGTATAGGATATTTAATAACAAGTCTTAAGCAGGTTAAGTAGGTTTATTGTCTGAATTTTAAATTTAGTAAAGCTCAAGAGAAACTGACATTTTATATTAGGAGGAAGAAGTTATTCAACTGGTCTTGTTGATATCCTAATATATTATATAAAGTTATTTCAAAGGATGCATCTTACCCCAATTGTCCTTCAAAATATGGGCAAAGAGAGTGAAGATCTCAATTTCACACTTGTTAAAAAAAAAAAAAGAAAAGAAAAGAAAAAAAGAGGGGAGACTTTAGTCAAAAGGAATATTATTTTTATCGATTTTAGTAGATGTTTCATTATACTCTGAAAATAAACTTAACAAAAACTGATCTTATTAAATTTTCCCTACAATAATCCTTAATGAAAAGAAGAGTAAATTCCTCAAAGTGTCTAATTTATCTCCAGATTATCTGATGGAAGTTAGGCTGAAGAAGGAAAAGGGGAAAGAAAGAAAAACACTCCTAATTATTTTGCAATTTGCTTTAATTTAAATCAGAGCCTAATTTGTTGTCACAACAGATTACGAGAGGCTGCACAAACAGACGTAATGAATTCAGTGTGTTTCAAAGCCAAGGGCTAAACCTGGATTTACTGCGGGCATGCACTATATCCAGCTTCATTCTTGTAGAAAAAGAATTGTTTTTTAAGGTAATAAATGCATCGGGAATTTAAAAATATAACGAATCTCAACTTAAACCAGTTATGCAGGTATTCAAGTCGATGTCATAAACAGCAATATCCCTATATCATATTTTAAGCAAAAATTAAAACTGTTTTATAGTACAGCCTTGATTTGTGCCTAATCTGGAATAGCCCCTTTTATTAATATTGTGCTAAACCCCAGGAAATGATGCCATAGGCCACAGATTAGTGCCAAAATACATATGAAGCCAGTTGATTCTATTTATTAAGACCATATAAGGTCCCTGACCCCGTTGTGTGGAACAAACACAAGGCCAGCTGGCTCACAGGCATTATTTTATACAAACCTGTTTGCTCATATCTGTTCGCAACTTTTCCTTTCATCGGGGTCAGAGCCATTCCAGGCGGTGCAGGGACCCAGCAGTGGGAGGCAGGATTGTGTTAGCAAAGGGGTGTGCAGAGCAAGTGTGCCAATTATCCTCCATGACAATCGGCTGCTAACCAAAACCGGCTTTTTGCAAGTGTGTGTAAAACAGCGCCTGGGGGCCCGTCACATGAGTTGAGGTGCCCTCAAATGATTCCATTTTCCCTAGAAAAAAATTCCTCCGACCATGTGAATGGAAAAGAAAAGACATCAGGAGCAAAAAAGAAAAAAAAAAAAAAAAAAAAAAAAGGCACTTGCAATTCAAAATGTCTATCATTTTCCACCCCAGTGACATAATAGCAAGACTAAAAAAGTGTGCAAATACACACACACACAGACACTCCTGCGAGCAGCAGCCCCTTCACATGTGTTGTTTTTAAAACAATAGAGCTCAGCATCTACTTCCATTTCGGTTTTCGTTTTGTTTCCTTTGTTCACCTCCAAAGAAACCTGCAACCTGACTTTAAATATCTTTGAAGTTTCCCCACTGTAGTCCTTACTTCTCTTTTCCAAAATGAAATGATTATATCACCTGGGACCAGGGCGCGCATGGGGTTTCAAACCAGGTCAGTGGAGCAATTGCTAAAAATGTCGCAGAAATTATAATTTAAAAAAATAAGTTATTAAGATAAATTTCAGGGGTTGGGGGGGTGGCAGGCATACTCAGTTGGAGGACACCCGGTTGTGTCCCTGCTTGCCTGTGGAATTCATTTTAACTTCGTAGAGGAATATTTTCATTTTAGTAGAGGATATTTTCATTTTAGAGATGAGAGCATATGCCTTGTCCTTACCCACAGTTTTGGGAGGGGGAGCGCTGGATGGGTCTGTTTGCTTGGCATTGCCCCGCTTGGTTTTGTGCAAAGAGTTCTAGGGTATCCTGGTCCCATGATGAAGGTAAATAGTAGAACGCTCTTAAGCTGGCTTGATGCAGTCATGGGGGAATCAGCTCCTCACAGGAGGAAAGCGTTTTCCTGAAGGACTCCAGATGCTGCGCACTCGGGACCCACTGTGGTTTTCATGCTGAAGCCAGCTTTGGTCCAGGCATCTCCTAGCCAATGATGAGCACAGAGGTGCCTACAGTCAGGCCCTTTCAGTTCTCTATCTCAGGGGCTAAGACTCTCTCAGAACTGCACTGTAGGTTGAGGTTCTTCCGACCCAACCTACCCCCTTCTCTTCCTCCCTTTGCAGGTGTCAGGACCTCTGAGCCTTCGGCTGGCTCTCCACGCCTCTGCCTTCAAGCCCCTCCCAGCTGTGGGAGGAAGCGCTGTGTGATCAGAAGGGTGTGTGCCCATCTTCACTGATATCCCCTCATTTCAAAATGAGTGGCTTGAATATTTAATTATTTCATGCCATCTGCCTTTTTTTTTTTTTTTTTTTTTTGAGGACTCCAACACCCAGTCAGGTCTGCCCTCTGTTTATTTTCAGAGCTTCTAAAAAGGTGCATTTTTTCCACTGTAAACTATCGAGTATGAGAGAAGCCAAACTTAAAACATCATTAAAATAAAATCTAGATATATCTAGAGAAACAAGTATTTCACAGTTTTCCAAAAGACTTAGATGTTATGAATCCCAGTCCCAGTGTGGTCATCCTCTTCAAACAGGTGAAGCAAGCCGCACCCTCACACGCCCCCACACTCCCACCCCCACCCCACCCCCCAGCAAGGCAGAGCGATTGGCACCGCCCCCATCTTTCCTGAGCCAATGGCGTTTGTTCTATTGGGCTTTCATGCAAATTTAATTCAGGTACATACTTAGGAAGTATCTCCAACGACCCCGCTTAAACTGACAATGCATCTCCGGTCTAATCACAGCCAAAAAGAAATCTTTTTTAATTGTCTCAATTTATTTGCCACCTGTCTCCTATAATAATCTGACATAATGTGACTTTTAATTCTGGATTACTAAAAATCCTCTCTCAGAGGGCCTTAAGACCTTCTAATTTTTTGATTCCTTGACTGTTTTTTCCTTTTTTTTTTTTTTTTTGTTACCCTAAACCCAGTATTTCATATTGCTAACTGTTGCTTTCTAAAAACAAACTAAAAAATACCAACACACACACACGTGCCCAACACCAGGGGCTCATGTAATGCACCTGCAACATTGATCCATTGACCTCCTGCCCGGGACAGTGAGACCAGCTACCATAAGTCCAATTCAAAGCTTCTAAAAAACAAATGTTCACATTAATGTTGTCAGAGCCTCTGTTTCACCATCTCTGGCTCTCTCTATTATTGAACAATGGCAAACAGATTTTTGAAATTTGTAATATTCAAATGAACACAAATTTGATTTTTTTCTTCTATTTTTATTTTTTTTTTTTTGTCCTAGCCCCTACACCCTAATTAACTACATACAAGAATTCAGGCTAGATTTCCCCTTCATGTATAGCCTCTTCTCTGTCTCATTGTTATAACCCACATTTCAACTTTTATTAGAACTCTATTTCTTCCAACATTCCATTAAGGTCACACTAGATATCCTTTTGTTTAACTAATACTTGATCTAACTCATTTACTCAGCCAATGTCAACTGAGTCTCCAGTATATGCTTTGTGCAGATAGCAGATACATTCTTTGACTTCATGGAGCTTATAGTCCAATGGAGACAGAACAAGACTAAATGAACATGTAATATCGATTTTGGTACGTTTTTGAAGAACAAGAACAGAAATTAAAAGTGAGGAGCCATGATTAGAATAAATATCTACAAAATTGCTTTCTGAGAAAAAAATTAAGTTGAGACTTGAAGAATGAGATTTTATAAAACATATACAGCACCCAGATGCATCTATAAATATACATACATTTATATTTATATGTAACTTCTTTCGCTTCAGAAACTGGGCTCCCATTGGCCATTATCAATTAGCAAATATAAAACATTACTGTAGATTAGAATATAGATACAAACAACCCACCAGTCTCTCCATCTGCTCACACATGCCTCCCTCCAATGTGACAGAAGGAGGGTTTTTGGTAATTAATTGGAAAGCAAGAGATAGAAAGGCAGGAGGGTATTGTTTGGCACCTTTTCCCTCTGAAGTCCTGTCACCTAACTCCTGAGACCACCACCACTCAACAGCAAGACCGGGAATCCTTCCAACAGCCCGCAAGAGCTTCCTTTCTACCCACTGCTCATCCAAGAGGCCTCTCACTCATTCTCAAACTCTTTATTCCAACATCTCCCTTGCTTGTTAATTTTTTTTTTTTTTTTTTTTTTTTTGAATCGGGATGGATGTGCCTTTTTTGTGGTTCTATTATGAGGATTTCAGCCTGGAAGTCATCACTAGGCAGTAAGCACGCACACCTCTCTCTCACAGAAGGATGGCCAGGAATTGTTCTGATGGATTTCTGGGTCATTCCTCCCTCCTTTCATTGATAAAGCAGGAGGCCTAGACATTTGCCATGCCTTAAAATGAAGTTACGCATCTAGGCCATGCAAACCTGGCCTAAAACCCATGTCTCCTTACTTTGTACGTAGGGTGACCTTGTACTCCGGTTCTCTGGGACAGTCCTGGCCTATGAACAATCCTAATAAAAATACGTTTATGCCTATGGTCCCCAAGAAGTCATTACTAAAAACACTTTGGCTTCCATGAATCCCAGTTTGGAGTGTATATGATATACTCCCTCTACACAGAATCCATTTATCTTTCCATCATACCACACATAATTTTTTGATTCTCAGTGAAGTTTGTGTTTTCTGTATATGTTGTGTTTTCAAATGTAGTGTATTGGTACATAAAAAAGATGGTGTGACTTATGTGGAGAAAAACTCTCAGAACACTACTTAGAGTCTCTAATGGTGAATATGTTACTTACTCTGTGGTAGCCACTGTGCCACCTTTTACTGATGTTACCATGAATGTCACAATATCCTGACAAAGCATATACTTTCATTTTCTCCTGTTGACGGATAGGGAAAGAAAGCTATGGTCAAAATGCTTGGAGCTGTCATTCAGACCAAATATGCATGACTTTTTTGGCTTGTATTCCTATTATCAAGCATGCCAACTCCATTTTTAGTGGGGGAGTTTACAACATTCTCTGATTTTTGCATTTTTATTCTGTGTCTTGCATTTATTATTTCCATTCTTAACCCTATCTAAGTCCCAAAGACTATGTTAGTGAAATCAAAATCCATCTTAGGGAGCAGAGACTGAGAAATGAATACAGGTAATTTATGTTTCACTTCCCAGCTACTTTGGGATGAACCTGTCTCAGTGGAGAAGAGTGTCTGTCTCTCTTTCTGAAGTATATATATATATTTCAGAAAGAGAGACAGAGAACAGGAGTGGGAGGGGTAGAGGGACAGAATCTCAAGCAGACTCCCCACTGAGCTCAGAGCCCAACATGGGACTCCATCTCAGGACCCTGAGATCATGTTCTCAGCCGAAATCAAGAGCCACCCAGGTGCCCCAAGAGTGATTTTTACTATCTACTTATGCGATGGGTGAGCAGGCTGAGCAAATCACGCAATTTAAAGGAATAAATGAAGTTGCTGAAGGTCCACGGGAGCCTCAGTAGGGGCTGACTTGCAGATGAAGAACAGATTGGCCCAAACTCTCCTTATGGTACTGACGTTATTATTTATTATTTCAACAACACCAAAATAGTAATTTAAGGACATTTACTGAGCTTTGAGGGGTATAACTATTCAGTCTTCTCACATGGCTCAGGAAGGGAATCTTTTCTTTATTTAAACAACCTAGGATTTACCACATGTGTTCCTAGGGTTTGTAACCCCATGAAGACAATGTCTCTACAAAGATACACTCTAAAAATTAACCATTCTCTGATTATTTGAAAGGAGAGTATTTTTATTGGGTAAGAGTAATTACGGGCATCACTGACTTACACACTGATAAACATAAGAAAAAGGTTCCAGGTGATCAAATACTAAGTCTGCTTATTTTAGTATGACCTTTTAAAAACTCGATTAGAAATAATAATTTTTAGATTAGAGAGTTTTGGTTATTTATTTATTTGTCTGTTGCTCTGTTCAGATTTTGTTAACCACAGAGTACCCCATGGAAGGAAGTGGAAATGTCTAGGTTTGAGTCACTATCTCTGACCTACAAGTTTACAATCCTGAGAGAATAATAAATGAAGTATTGATTAAGTTTCATTCTTTCCCCCATGCATGTATTTTTCTGTGAGTGAAGATTGGATTCAGGGATTAGAAAAATATCCACGTCTTTGGGTTATAAAACAACCTGATTTGAAGAGTCTCCAAATTAAGGAAACTGTACATAGCAACATTCTTGTCATGCTTTATTATGACAATCTTGGACTTCTATATACAGACGGACAAAAGAGGAAAGGTTATTAACTGAATGCCTACTGTGTACCAGGCACTGTGAATGACATTCCACAGACATCTTCTCGTGCTGCCCTCACAACAATTGAAATTTTGTTTTTCAAAGTCTAAAATTGAAGCTCAGGGAATTTAAGTAACTGTTAAGATTGTGAAGTTAGTAATTGTCAGATAAACCACAATCACATTTGCATTCTCCAGGATGTATTTTAAGAACACATACACACAAAAGGAAATGAGAATAAAATAAAAGAAACACTATAAAAATCGATGACACACATTTGGAGGCATTAATGGAGGAAATGAAAAACAAAACAAAAAAAAACCTTTAAAGCTGTTAAATGAGACAAAGAAAAAGCCATTCCATATCGATCAAAGGGTCGATTTCTTTATCCAATAACCTCAGATCTCCATGTGTCTGGGTTCAGTCACCAGTGGGTCATTACATCTTTTGGTGATACAATGTCTCCTTGATTTTTCAGCTTTTTTGAAGCCTCACATTTGCAATTAACAAGGACCTCTCCAGTCTTTGCTAGCTGACTTTGGGAAAATGTACCTTCCATCCATCAGCCCAGCTAGGGATTCCAAGGCTTTCTAGGGCCTTCTGTGGGTATGTCAGCTCCACGTTTCACGCCATCTCTGTGACACAATTCCTAAGCTTGTCTGCCTTCTCTCCAGCCTGTAATGACCTCCTCTTGTGTTCTCGTGCAGGACTAAGCTTGTGGTCTCTCTCTGGCCCCTGACTGAGCTGGCTTTCTGGGTGTGCTTACAAGCCACCTGTGAAAGCTTGCTGACCCCACTGTCAGAAGCTGGAATGGACAGCAGCTGGGTCTTTACTGGGTACAGTGCATGGGTCAGGTGCTCGGTCCTGGGGTGCGGGGGGGGGAGGTGCATTCCCAGAGGACCGGCAAGGTGTCCCCAGAGGATTGGGGACAGGATGCTTCTTGGAACACTGAGCAGGACCCGTGTCAACTTAGTGCCATGTAGAGCCTGACTGCATTTCTCCCAGCCTCTTCCTGCCCCTGTATGATGCCCCTCACATCTCAGGACTGAGGATAGGTTAGGGAGAGGTGGCCTTCTTTGGCAGTGTCCCTGCAGCTGGGGAAGCATGGTGCTCACCCGTATGTTCCAGACCCACCACCCAAGAGAAGTTCCCAGGCACTGAGCTGCTCTAGTGCTTGGTGACATCCTGGGTAAAGTCAGACTGGCCACCTTACCCAGAGCGATGCACCCAAACTCCTGTTTGTTTTGCTCCAGTGGTGCATTGGGACTTTTCTGTTGGAAACCTGGACTTCCACAAAAGCTGATCTGTGGCTGACGGTCTGAGACAGTGCCCTCCATGCTCATGGACCACAGCCAAGAGGAGCAGGAGCTGGTGCTTGGGCCACTGCAGGAACCACACAGCAGGGACGTGGGTCCAACGCCTATCATCCACACACAGAGGACAGACTTATCCCAGGTCCCTTGATGTTTGGTGTTCCATCCTAAAGGACCCAGAGAGGAGCTTTGTCCATGAACGGATGCCAAATCATTGTTACTGGAGGTGTGTATTAGGAGGAATGTCTGATCCAGCCATGTTTGTGGGGTCACTCTGCCCAAGGTAATGATCTTGACAGACCAAAATCATCATCAACAAACCCTCAGTCTGAGTATCCTGGGGTTGTGGCTGAACCCTCCTTAAGACCCAGAAGCATCATTTTCAGGTCAAAGGAGCTAATAAACTATCAGTTTAATGTCCTAAGGTGAAGAAAAACTATACAAGCCTTGGAAATAAGACAAAAAGGACAAGCTGTCATGTCAGTGTGGCACGAGAGCATTACCTAATGGACACACCCTGGGTTTATTTAGTTCCCCAAGGAGACACACTTCTGTTTGCTTTAGTATGTGCTATGGATTAGGGCCAAGACTGTGCAACACTAAATATTAACTTATAGGTATTTTCCCTGTATTGCTGTCTGGGAAAATGGATCATAACAAAGGGGGTGGGTTAATAGTAGTGTATTTGCTCATTTTTATATCTAACCTGGTCATCTTATTCCCACACTTTCTCTCAATGACAATACTAATTCAATCCCTCCAATGTCTTTTTAACCTGATTTGTCATCTGCTGATGTCTTCATCAAGAAGAAAAATACATCTTTAACAAAGGCTCCCTAAATGTTTGTAAGAATCATCATCTTAACTATTGTAAGTTGCACTTGGAAATTGCATGTATTCTTCTGGTCTGTCTCCACCGACAACTCCCTTGGGTTAAAGAAAATATTACTGGTTAAGAAGGCAAGCATAAAAAAGCATCTCTGAGGGTTGCTGGGGGGAGGGGGGTTGGGAGAAGGGGGTGGGATTATGGACATTGGGGAGGGTATGTGCTTTGGTGAGTGCTGTGAAGTGTGTAAACCTGGTGATTCACAGACCTGTACCCCTGGGGATAAAAATATATGTTTATAAAAAATAAAAAATTAATTTAAAAAAGCATCTCTGTAATATATCATATAAAGGGCATCTAAATATGTTTTATCCTTACATCGTTTATTTTATTATTCATCTTTTTAAAGGCTCTGTGTTTGGTTGGGCATTTTCATTGGCCCTTCATTCAATATTGGTTGCACTACAAAGAATCCATGTGTTAAACCCATTAGTGCTAGAGAAACCCATTTATACTCATTCCATCATTTTTTGCTACTTTTGTCTAATTCAGAGCAGAAATATGAATATAGAGGAAATATTGTCTTTATAAAATTAATTTCTTCATACTGTGTCGCTAACCTCTGATCTACATGGCATAGGCAGCAAATTGGAAGTAACAATCACTTCCAATTTTTCAATTAGGTTCTAATCTCCAAAATAGTAATTTAGTCTTCCTCCCACAGTTACAAAAGTACATGGTAAAACGGAAAGAGTAAATACTGTAAAGGAAATAGAAACCAGCCACCATACTACTTTACACCTTGGTTGTGTAACAAAATGATGCTGAAATCATATTTGATTTAAAAGGAAGACCTTTATTAGTAACAAGCAGACAGGCAAAACAAAGTTTACAAGGTGTTCATGCTAAAATTGCATTTACAAAGTGATAGCTATGTAAAAATAAGATTCAACAATCATAAATGTTTTGTGAAAAGGTTTCCTCTGTGTTTTCCGATCCATAAGATAAGACAGATACAAATTAGAGTTTTTTAAGGTCTTCAGAAACAGTATAGAACCGAAATGCATTTAAGTTTGAAGAACCATAAAGAATGATCTAGAGGACAGTGAAGTTGTGTCTTAAAGTGTTCACTGTCCTCTAGTAATTCATAACAAAGGTATTGAAATTGAAATATTTTGTTGAAGGTAATGATTTAGGGGGGTGATGAATCAAACGCTTAGTGACTCGAAGGGAAAGGATTTGAAACAAATTCTAATGAGCGCTGGTTGCTTTTCTCCTGACCTGGGTCACTCCTGGGAAAGGCTATGAGAGAATTGTTAAACAAAGAACAGGGGGGCAGGTCTACCGTGGCCCCCCTCACATCCATCATTGCTGTGTGGATGGTTTAGTCTGGTCCGATGACGGAGCCGTGGACTATGGCTGTCAACCCTGCACACCAATATTTCCCATCCTGTCTAAGCCTGTTGGCGATAAATAAACAACACCCACAGATCTGTGGGACGAAGTCTAAGCACACCGGCTGGGGTTTCACAAGGTCAAATCAAGATGTCTATAGGGCTGCGTTCCTTTCTGGAACATTCACAGGAGAAGGCACTTCCAAGCTCACTCAGGTTGTCCACAGGATTTAGTTCCATGTGGTGGTACAGCTGAGGCGGCCGGCGATTGGAAGGGTGATTGGAAGGCCGCGGTTCTCTGCAAGCCAGCAAGCAGAGGTTGAGTTCTTCTCGTCCTTCAGACCTCTCTGAGCTCCCTCCCTCTGATCTGCCACGTCTCTGACTCCAGCCAGGAAATGCTTTTGCTTTTTAAGGGCTCATGTGATTAGATCAGGACGTTATGGATAATCCAAGATAATCACCTTATTTTTAAACGTCATTTTATAGTAACTTTAATTACAGCTGAAAAGTCCCTTCAGAGTAGTAGCTAGATTAGTGTTTGATCAAATAACCAGGTGTTAGGATTGCAGGACACATCTTTAGAATTCTCGCTACTGCAAGCTTTAAGCAGTATGTTCCACAAAATGTCAGCTGATTAGTAAGCCAGCATTTCTCGTTGGTTGATACGAATGTTGGAACAATTAGCTAGACTCGTTACCCTCAGTCATTTTGCCCTTTGACTGAATTAGATATTGGATTCCAAAAACTTCCTTTGGTTTCTTCCCCGGAGCCTCTGCTCCTCTGTCTCATACATCAAATGCTTACATGTCAAATAGAATGCTATTTATTGTCTTCTTTCTTGTATCACCTTACTGTTGGCATTATTCAAAGGGGCCATTTCTCTTCTATTCTCTCAAAATCCCTCTTTCTTTAGGAGTACCATTAACTCCAAGTTTACTATCTTCCCTTACATTGAAAATCTCTAGTTCTGTTTTGTATCTTATCCTTTTATTAAACTTCAGTTAAACCTTAGTATTAAATATTTTTTTTCTGGTGAGGGAGGACTCCTTAACATGAGATCCACAAGGGGTCCCTATATGGAAATCTGATAAGATGGGAAAAATTGGCAACTTTTTTTACATTAGTCTCTAAGTGAAGTTTAGTGTTGTTTTTTTTTTTAAGTTATAAATGTGTTTCACATGTCATTGTAGTATTAGCAATACCCATAAGTCTGACACCTTAAAACACATATATTTCCATAGAAATGATTGCAGCAAATGGATAAAACTAACCTTGACCATAGTTACACTTTGTGATCCCTTTAGTAATTCAGCCATCACTTTAGTACTACAGTGTAGAGTGGGTACTATATCCCTGCGTTGACCGCAGCCATCACGGCTCCAGACCCTCACGTGTCCCAACTGGGCCACCAAGACAGTGTTCAGCATCCAGCAGCTGATCCATGAAATGGTGTAGAAGCCAATCCTCATACGGGGACCCAAGCATCTGCGCTGCTTTGTGTTATTCCCTCTCCACAGTTATCTCCTGCACAATGTATGGAAGGAGGTGGGTCAAAGCACCCGACAGGTTAATGCTCATATTCAGGCTGATGACTAACAGTATTCACCCAGGGCTCTCATTTAAAAATAAAATATAACTTTATCCTGCCTGTACTTTAAATGTCAAATCACTTAATGCGTTATAAAAGTGTACATATTACTGTATTTATATTTACGTTTTTGACAACTGCATTTCAAGACAATGGGTTTTCTTTGTCATCCTTGATATTTATATGCTTTAAACCAATTAGAGGCGTGCGTAATTTTTGCCAGACCACCAAACGGTTGTATGGAATAGCAATCCCCACCACAGGAAAACTGGTAAAGAATCCCTGCAACATTGAAGTGTGACATACGTCTGTAAGCAAATGCAACAAATTTCTACTAAATTCTATCTTTCCAGTTGATTCCTCAATCATATTGAGTGTATCATCACACTTCTGCCTGCTAATCTGAAGCTCCCACTTAATCCCATCATGGTCCACAATTAGTTTTGAAGTAAATATTAGATATCATTTACCAGTTAATTGTAACTGGTAACTTTTAACTGGTAACTGTAACTTTGAGATTGTATCTCCCAATGAAAATCTCAAAGAAACAGAAACTCATGAGGATTACCACACTGACAAACCTGAAAAGCTATGTTTTACAACATCAGATGAAACAGTGAATGTATACATCTGTCTCGCTTTTTTTAATTAAATGTTTTCTTTTGAGATAATTGTAGATGCACATGCAGTTTTAAGAATTAATTCAGACATCCAGTTTACCCTTCACCTGGCTATCACCAACGGTCGCATCTTACAAAACTACGTATCACGTCAGGACGTTGACCTCCACTCAGTCAACAGACCAAGTGTCCGCATCCCCATTAGAGTCCTTCACACAGTCTCCTCTGCAGCTGTAACTTCCTGCCCCCATCCCTGTCTTAATGTTAAAAAATCACTCATCTGTTCACCTCTTCTCTAATATGGTCTGTTCAAGACAGTTATGTAAATGTATATACTGTCATAACTTCTTGGGATTGCTTTTTTGTTTTGTTGTTTTGTTTTTTTTTTTTTTTTTTTTCTCCGCCTGTTTTTTTTTTATTTCTTCTTTTTTTTTTTTTTTTCTTAAATTTTATTTATTTATTTGACAGAGAGAGAGAGAGATCACAAGCAGGCAGAGAGACAGGCAGAGAGAGAGGAGGAAGCAGGCTCCCCGCTGAGCAGAGAGCCCCATGCGGGGCTCGATCCCAGGACCCTGAGATCATGACCTGAGCTGAAGGCAGAGGCTTAACCCACTGAGTCACCCAGGCGCCCCTGATTTTCTGTTACTTCATCCAGGTTTTTACATTCATCAGTTGCCTGTTTCTTTTTATGCTCAATACTATTCCACCTTATGGCTGTACCAGGTTTTTCTTTCTTTCTGTCTTTCTTTTTTTTCCTTTCTTTTTTCTTTTTAACTTTCATCCACTAAAGGATATTTGTGTTGTTTCTAGTTGTAGGCTATAATGAATCAAGCTGCTGTACACATGTCTCCAAGTTTGGGGGTGAACAAAAGTCTGTGTTTCTCTAGAGAAAATGACCAGAAGTATGATTTCTGGTTTGCATGATATTTGCAATTTTTTTTTATTTTATTTATTTTTTTTTACAGCAGAGCTATTTTCCAGAGTCCCTGCACACTTTACACACCCATAAGCCAAGGGACATCGGATTATATAGTTTCTTAACTTCCTCGCCAACATCTGGTGCTGTCATTAATTTTTCATTTAGCCATTTTGATGGCTACTTAATGGTATTTCATTGTGCTTTTAATCTTCACTTATCAAATGGCTAATCATGATGATGATCATTTCATGTGCTTATTTGCCATCTCTGTCGCTTCTTTAGCAAAATGTGCATTCACATCTTTTTTCCATGCGGCTTAACTTTTTCTTCTCTTAATAAAGTCTCAGAGCAAAATATTTTTTTTAAATAATTGTTGCATTCAGGGATTGTGCCTTTTGTTACTTCTATACTTTTTGCCTAGCCCTAAATCTCGAAGAATTTCTCCTGTATTTTTTTGTTAAGAGTTTTCTATTTTTACCTTCTACTTTTAAACCTGAAAGATTTAAAGAGTAATTCATTTTGAGTTACTCTTTTTTTTTTTTTTAAGATGGGGCAGTTTGGTTGAAATGTGTGTGTGTGTGTGTGTGTGTGTGTCTGTGTGTGTGTGTGTGTGTGTGTGTGTGTCTGTGTGTGTGTGTTTGCGTATGGATATCCTATTGTCCCAGCACCATTTGTTAAAAAGACTATCTTTTCTCCATGGATTTGCTTTTGTACCTTTGTCAAAAATTGTTTGGCCAATTTCCGTGGGCCTATTTCTGGGCTTTCTATTCTATTCTATTGATCTATATGTCCAGTCTTCTTTCAGTACCACAGAGTTGATTACTGTATCTCTACAATAAGTCTTGAAAGTGAGGAGTCTCTCTCCACTCACTTTCTTCTTCATTTTCAAAGTAGTATCACTCTAGTTCATAAGAATGATTTCCAGATAAGCCTTAGAATAAACATAAGTATTTCTATAAAAACATTACTAGGATTTTGACAGAAATTACATTAAAATTACATATAAATTTTGGGAGAATTAACATCAATATGTTGAATCTTCTGATCCACAAGCATGGTGTCATTCTCCACTTATTTAGGTCTCCTAAATCTCTTTCATCTCCATAGTGTGGTTTTCAGCATGCCGGTTCTATGCATGTGTTAGACTTACACTTAAGTATTCATTGTTTAGAGTCTTTGTAAATGGCACTATATTTTAATTTTTATATAATGATGGCCATTGCCAGTATATGAACATTCAATAGATCTTTTTATGTTTACCTTTTTTTTTTTTTTTAACTGAAGAATAGTTGACACAACGTTACCTGTGCTTCAGGTGTACAACATAGTGATTCAACAAGTCTCTATGTCATGCTGTGCTCACCAGCAGTGTAGTAAGCATCCATCACCACACAGTGCTACTATGATGCCATTGACTGTAGAGCCTATGCTGAGGCTTTCGTTCCTGTAACCTGTTCATTCCGTCCCTGGGAGCCTGTACCTTCTACTCCCCTCCATCTAGTTTGTCTAATGCCACACCGCCTTCCCGTCTAGCAACCACCAGTTTGTTCTATGTATTTATAGGTCTGTGATGATTTCACTTCTTGGTTTCAAAAGTTTATTTGTAGATTCCTTAGCATTTTCTACCAAAGCAAGTGTATCATTTGCAAATAGGGACAATTCTTTTTTTTTTTTTTCTAATCCCAATGTATTTTATTTCCTTTTCTTGCCTTACTGCATGGACTATTTAGAACTTCCAGCACTATACTGAGGAAGTATGGGAAGAGTGGAATCCTTGACTTTTTCTTGAAATTTCTGGGAGGGGAGGCAAATATTTCTTTAATGTAGTGCTAAGTATAATGTTTGCTCTAAGTTTTTTGTAGAGTGTCTTTATCAAGTTAAAGAAGTTGCCTTCCATTTATTATCTTTCTGACAGTTTCATCATGAATAGGTTTGAACTTGTCAGCTGCTTCTTCTGTACCAACTGATACGATCAAATTATTTTTATCCCCAACATTATATTAATTCTCAAATGTTGAATCAACCCTGCTGGTCTACAATATACATTTATTTGTGACAGTGGTGATAATGGGGTGGAATATCTCCCCTTTTATAAAGAGCAGCGACATTTTAAAAGCTTAGAATCACAAGAGTCCAGAAAATACAGGATTCTACCAATCCTATCTCGTGATATTTTGGATACTTTTTCTTAATAAATTAGTAAGACATTTCACACCTCAGAATGAAGTTTAAGATACAGTAAGCATACTGCTCCTTGACTGAGTTAGTTAAGACAACCATGAATCCAAATACTAATGTATCCCTTATACACCCAAAGTGAGTATACAATGCATTAGTTCTTCACTATTGTAAGAACTGTAAAAGAGAGGGAAGACATTTTTATGCATATTCTGCTTATAAATACCTTATAGTTTTTTTATAAGTACCTTATAATGTTTTATTTACTTATATTTATTTGTTTACTTATTTGAGAGAGAGAGAGAGAGTGAGCAGGGGGTGGGGAGATCCGAGGGAGAGGTACAAGCAGACTCTGCATTGTGTACAGAGCCTGGTGAGGGACTGGATCCAAGGACCCCAAGATCATAACCTGAACTGAAACCAAGAGTCAGATGCTCAACCGCCTGAGTCACACAGGCATCCCCAAAGCATCTTAAAGTCTTGTTGCAATGTATTTCTTCCTGGCTGGTGAATGGTAAGCAAAATAAAAGGACAGGGAATGAAGTAGGAATGGTGCATGTGACACTGTAATAAAGAACCACAAATAGGTAAGAAATACAGCTTAACTAATGATGTAAAAATGTTGCTAAGTTGAAGGATTTTGAGCAGGGGCAATGTGATCAAACTGTAATTCTGGTGGATAATCTATGGAAACGGTTCATAAGGGATAAGATAAAAAGAATGATCAAAGGGAAAGCCACGGTTACATGTACAGCACAATGATTGAGAGGATGTAGGGGTACAAGAGTGTTAACTTCAAGACTTCCAAGAAAAGGGATCAATAATTAATACTTCCAGGATCTCTGCTTCTTAAGTGGGTGGTCAACATCAGCCAGATCCTTGGGCTGACTATAAACCATGAAAGACATTTTTCAGGTGGAAAATTCTGCTCATAACATCAGAGTACATCAATTATAACAAAAACTTTTCCAGAAGCATTTCCTTGGAGGAATCTGGTTTGGAAGTTATATTGCTACTATTGATTCTGCTACACAGCATTTTCCCTTGACAAACATAATACTTTTTGAAATACACATCTTTATTATAATGACATTCAGAGTTTCAGAAAAACTCCCATGTTCTTATATAAATCAAAGAAAATTTAAAAGATAGAAAACATCAACACATCAACCACAGTGTTCAGTGTGATATCACATTGACAATTACAATTTCATGGCAAATTATTTTTGGTGTTGTTATAGAAGAACCTCTCTTACAGGTTCAGTACATTTTGCAGTCAACAAAACATTTATTTTTTGAAATAGTATATTTCACATTACACTAGATATTTTATGGTACACGTTTTCATTTCTTATCAATTCTATTTTGTGTGTTTAAGATTTGCTGAGATACAGTTGTTTTGCTTTTAATAATGTCAATTTGATCCTGCCAAATTGTTTGAAATATGTAAAATGGCCTTACTTATAAGTACTTATTATGTCTGCATAATATTAAGTAGCTGATTGTATAAACCTTTGTTAAATTGACTATTGTCAGGGTTCCCGGGTAGCTCAGTTAAGCATCTTCCTTAGGCTTAGGTCATGATCTCAGGGTCCTGGAGTCAAGTCCCACATCGTTCTCCCTCTGCTCCTCTTCCTGCTTGTGTGCTTGCTCTCTCTCTGGGTCAAATAAATAAGATCTTAAAAAAATTAAAAAAAGACAAATTGATAATTTGTCAAATTGATAAATTGACAATTTGACCTGGAGGCCAGAATGACATTTGATCTTACATTTGAATAAATCCCATTTTTCATTCATGCATCATTATATATTAAGGCAAATCAATAGTTGAACCATTTGTATGAAGTAAAAAGAAACTGAGGGGTTATTAATCGTCAAGAATTCAAATTTGGAATTGTTGCGAGGAGTAATGTCATTATCTTTAGAGGATTCTGCTCTTTTTTTTTTTTTTAAGATTTTTATTTATTTATTTGACAGAGAGAAATCACAAGTAGATGGAGAGGCAGGCCAAGAGAGAGAGAGGGAAGCAGGATCTCTGCTGAGCAGAGAGCCTGATGCGGGACTCGATCCCAGGACTCTGAGATCATGACCTGAACCGAAGGCAGCGGCTTAAACCACTGAGCCACCCAGGCGCCCAAGAGGATTC
The DNA here is from genome assembly GCF_022355385.1 of Mustela nigripes. Lineage (NCBI taxonomy): Eukaryota > Metazoa > Chordata > Mammalia > Carnivora > Mustelidae > Mustela > Mustela nigripes. The sequence goes on along the minus strand of NC_081571.1, from coordinate 78,298,127 downwards.
TGCTCTTAAAGAAAAGAATAATGTCATGAGGGCACATTATGGTTAAAGTGATGAGAATATTTGTATAGAGGCTGGATATAAAATTTGAGGATTAATTTTGTGTTTAGCTTTTTTTGTGTTAATTTGCATGTCAAATTCCTTTTGGAAAAATGGCCACCAAGGCTTGTGTTATTGACTATTATAACTGCTACTTGTATTCAGGCAGCTAAATACACTTGAATTGTCCGGATGTTGTCGTATAAGATCTCCAATTTAAATATAATTATCTGGGGAATGCATAAAAGTTTTTTAATATTTCCTAAATTCACTTTGTAAAAACTTATTCCTATTAAGCACTTAAAAAATTAAATAAGTTCATAGATAACGTAAAATGGATTCTCTAGAATTTGGAAAAGGGTACTGAAATTAAAATAGAGAAGTAATAAATTGTCTCAGAGTCAGTGAAATAACCATATAAATCACATAAGATATATATATATATATATATATATATATATATATATATATATTTTCAAATAGGTCTACTCCAAATGTTCTTTTCTGGCCATAAAATAATTATATGAGCATCAAGCCATACTTATGAAAACATCCTAAAATGATTTTCATATATGGGAAATTTATCCTCATTGTTAAATTAAGTTACTGCATACATACTGAATTCTTTGTATTTCCAACATATAATTTTTCACCTCTTTTGAATGATCTAAGAGACCTATTTAAAATCTCTAAATCTGTAGTGCGTTTTAAAAGGACTAATATTTCGGCCCAAGACCTTTGGTGATTACAGTGCAATACATCTGCAAACAGAGTGGATTCTGTTCTCCTCTGAACTCCAAAAGTTTGAACTTCAAAAGTTTCCTAGAAGATGTATTGCATTCTAGCATATGAATCTGTCATGCATAAGAACTAGTTAACTAATTTGCTTGCTTTGGGGTCATTTTTTTCTAAGAAACTATATATAATTCTTTGAATTCAAACTCATAAAATCTGTTGATGAGATTCAGCTTCAGAAGAATATTTCCTGACTCATAATATTTCAAAAAACACATTTCTGGAAACGTTACTATATTAAATCTGATTAATACAGAGGTCTGGAGCAATCATTACTGAGTTGTCATCAGAGTCTACAGAATATAAATCCAAACAAATGTGTCCAGTATAAAAAGAATTCTTTATTAAAACCACCTTTCTCGAAGGTTCTATTACCTCAATATGTGACTTTGGTGTGTTTAAACAGGGCTTTCCCACATGTCACTGTAACCAGCCACTGCTTACTTGCATTCCATCAAATCGGATGCCTTCAGGAATTGTGAGGGACTGCTTGGAAAACTTACTGTTCTCTTAGAAAGTACGCTCAGTCAAACTGATCAGCCCAGGTCCGGTTTTATTATAAAGGATGGAGCCCAAAAAGTCCTATGGTTCAGGCAATTAAAGTTCTATGATTTTTCATTCATATGGCTCCACTGTTTTCTTTTTTTTCTTTTAATCTTTCACTTTTCTCCATTATCACATTCCAAAAGATGAAATCAATTGTTAACTTAATGTCCATTCTCTAAGCAAAGTTGTCTATTTAATGAAATGAACCTCCAGTTCATCCATATTAGTGGTTAACTCTCTTTGGCTACTTAAAATGCTGACATTTGATCCCCATTTTGCAAAATGCACCCGTTTTTAAAGTGTGTTTCCAAGGGAATGAAAAGGCTGAGCCTCAGAGACCACAGACGGCTACATGTGCTTTGCTACAGCTCACATTACTGCAAGGTGGGAACAATGTCAGCAGGAGCAAAATCAACGTTTTATACAACTCATTGTACATAGGAATGCATGAGCTAATAAAGTCAGTATTAATATGTTGCCACCGTGCATAATAATTCTTAAATATAAGTTTCACATTTTAAATAGGGCAGTTATAACATACGCAGTTATAATAAACTCTGATTTCATCACGGCTTGTGAAATTCTTAAACTAAGCCAGAATTATATATGTATTTCCAAGACTCTAATGGGCAGGGAAGGAATGCCCAGTGCTATTTTATTTCAAAACAAGGAAGGCACCATATGCTTTAACCAAATGAGGGGAAGAAGAAGTTCACCTACCCCCAGCAGCTGACGTGCACTTTGTAGTTGGTTGAGTAAGCAGTTCTACATCGGGGTTCTAGCGTTAGCTGTCTTTAAAGGAGGGTGATACTTGAATTAAATTGAGCTAATTGTAGGAAAAGATCATCCATCAGTATTTATGTTTTATCATGCTTCCTCTAGTTTAAAGTATATCAGTTATTTTATCGTGAGGTAAGACTATAAAACTAGACAAAGCCATCTTCACAGCTGACATTCTTCCAAATACATGGAATAAAAATCTGAATGTGCTGATGCTTCAACTCGACCTCCCTAAGACCAAAAAATAAAAACCAAAACCAAAACCAAAACAAACAAAAAACTGTTCTTATGGTTGAAAAACCAAGCTTAATAGATATCCCCTAGCATCTCTTTACCTCAGTTCTTGTAATAAAATTAGAACCCTTCTTAATTACTTGTGGATGTGTTCTTAAAATATCCAGGTCCTAATCTCAGGACAGTCTTGTCAGCTAATTGCAAGGCAGGTTTGCTAGTAAAGCTCGCAAAGCGTCTGTGAGCTGGAGCCAGAATGAATTTACCTTTTCATGCTCTATCAGGCAATCCGGGGTTTCAGGTGTCAGCTCAAAATTTAAAAAGAAAAAGCAATTGTCTTCTGACTTGCCTCTAGCTTTCAGTGTGCGTTCCCATGCATTTTGAGCTCAACTTTAGAGGTGGGGATTAAGAATGAATGACGGTGGCTTAACTCAAGTTTTCATTTTTCGTTTTTCTCTTCCCTCCACAAGTGTGGTTTCCCTGTACCTGATTATTGTGGAGGGTTTCGACAGAAGTGAAGTGGTTGGAATTCAATCATGAAGCAGAGGGCCCGCGAGGGCTGGGAACGCGGCGGAGACTGCCCGGAAAGCCCTCTCTCTCCATCCAGAAGGAGTCGTGCTCTCCTGCAGCTGGGTTCCTCTTGTTTTCCCCAAATGCGCTATTGATCATGTCAAACTAGAATACTTCCTCGCGATGTGCACTCACCCAGAAAGTTCCACCTTCCAAACCCAGTGCTGCGCTTGGAAATTACGTGACTTCTTAAGGTCATTGACTCTATAACTTTTTACACTTATGAGTTAGCTTTGGAATATGCCACTTAATATATATGTTAAACCACCAAAGTGTTTCACTAAATGACTTCAAGGAAAATGTCACCTCTTGGAATTCCTGAAAAGAAAATCTTCAATCCTACGTGAGCCCCATTTCATCCTAAATTCAGTTTTACTGTTTTTCTTGTGTCTAACATCGATTTGCCCAACCAAATTAAAGTCATACTAATTCTGACACAAAACAAAATCCGGACGTATTATATTCCCACTGTCCTTTCAAACAATTTGCAGTGAAGTGTATGGCCCTGTATCACATAGAATTTCTTTCCTATTTTCATTTGTTAAGCCATATTCTTTTTTGTTGGGTGGATAGGGCATAGTTTTTCTCTTTCTTTTCCCTATGACAACTTCTGAAATTATTTATTGTTGAAATTTTTTAAATTCTGAAGGAAAAGTATCACAGAACCCTGTTTCTTAGGAAAAAAATGTATTATTTCATCTGTATTATGTATATTCATGTGTTATATGCTGGGATCCATAAACAAAAGTGAAATTTTCAAAGAATGATAAAAATGTTAATTAAAAAAATTGACATAGACTTATTTTCATATTAACTGGGATAGCATTATGCATCATTTTGTTATTGATTTATAAAAGCAATTCCGTGCTTTTTTTCTTGTTTTGCTATAATTCTTTAAGAAAAAAATCCTAACACACTAAAGAGTTTTATTTACTATCAAATCCAATAATCATTAATACTTGTATCTTTTTCTTTTTGCATTATCTATTTGTGCATGTGTGTATAAACTCAACCATAGGAAAATAAACCAAAATTGGGGCATCTGGGTGGCTCACTCAGTTAAGTGTCTGCCTTGGCTCAGATCATGATCTCAGGGTCCTGGAATTGAGCCTTGCATTAGGCTCTCTGCTCAGTAGGGAGTGTGCTTGTATCCTCTCCCTCTGTGTTCTGTCTCTCTCTCTTTCTCCCAAATAAATAAAAATCTAAAAAAAAAAAAAAGAAGAAAGAAAGAAAGAAACTAAAATTACCAGACACCTCATCTTTAAGCAACTCAGCTCATCTATCCTATAACTAAGGACATTTTCTTTTATAGTTAAAATGCCACTGGCACAGCTAATGAAATCAGCAGTAGTTACCCAACTATATATAATTTTCAATTCACATTTAAACTTTCTTAACCATTGCCAAATGTATTTTATAACTGTTTTTGAAAGTACGGATTGATTTACCAATAAGACGATGCATCATACATATCGCTGAGCCATGGTCTGCCTGAGAAGTTGCTGAAGTAAGGAGAGATATCTCCTGATGGAGAGAAAATTAAATAAATCTGTAATACTAGTTTATCTAACTGCTTGGGGCTCTCCTAGACCCTGCTTCTACTGTCTGAGTGGCCAGAAAGTGTCCCATGTAGTTCTACCTGGAGCTTCCAGATTGAGGAAGGGATTCTCTGGCCCAGGAAGACAAAAGGTCTTCCTGCTCCTAGCTACTCCTCATGCAAATTCCATTTTCTGGTGCTGCCTCTAAGTTTGGGCCTCTCTATGAAAGAAGAATGTTCCAGACATATGGGGCAAAGTGGCTTCCAGAACTCTTATTTTGGGATACCCTTGATTTTGGGAGATGGGATTTTCTAAAAACAATGTCTTGTGGTTTATCAGATTATGGAGGATCTTCATGAAGCATAAACACTCAATACAAATTTATTAAAAGAATCAATGCTGCTTGAGATTATGTGGTTGCTAGCAAAATATTCGCATGGACAGTGTAGTACCCACAGAGTCTTAGAGAGGCCTCCCACTGCATTGCTTCCACAGTCCCAAGGGGCAACATGGAAAGTTTGAGCCCTCTTTCGATCTCAGCTCTCTTCCAAGCTTTTAGAAAGTGTGTCCCCGAGTATAACTGAGTTACCTCCAAGACCTTCAATCATCTGGTTTTGATGAGTCAAGTGTTTGAACCAGTCTCCATCATTCTCCCTCACCCCAAAAAGCAACATGGAAATCATACTGTGGCCTTGTTTTTGCCATCAATACCCTTTGGTAATTCTTCAAAGGAAGAGTGATTATATATATATATATATATATATATATATATATCCATATCCATTTTTGTCTCTTTCATTAACATATATATCAAATATTCGTTGGATGGATTAATTTGTGAATCAAAATATAATTCATAGTTTGCATCAATTATGGCATTACTTATCTTCATCTCAGAGTTTCTGAAGCAGCTTTTATCACAGCCAGTATCTTATTCTTTTATCACAGCTTCTAATTTCAGTGAATCAGAGGCCAATAACTATTTCCCTTTGGAATTTGAGATAATATGGATATTTCAAGTTTGAGAGTTAAGTACACATCTCATCTATTTCATAGCTGCCAAAATGTTGGCTGTATTGTTTTAAAGGTATTTTAAGTATATTTACTGTTTTGATCTTATTTAAACATGTAAACACAAGCACCATTAATCACAAAATTAAGTCGATATGTAAACTCTTCAAAAATGGTATCGCAGTAGAAAGATCAATGCAATATGGGCCACAAACATAAACTTCAAAGAATACTTAGGTAAATATTGATACATCGTATGCATATACATGTTTGTAATTGCAATATTGCATATTTCTAAATATATTTTAAACATAAAGTCTATATATGGTTTTGAGGGACATTAATTAACTTTCTGGTAGAAGAGTGTTTTGGTAACAGGATTAGATTAAAATTTCAGGTTGACCACAGAATGGTAACCTGTCAGCCACAATTGACTTATAGCCTACCCCAAAGCAAGATTCTTAATGGAGAAAAATTATATATGAGATTCCACTATACCAGAGGCAGCCAAGATTGCAAAATTTTTAACATCCACCCAAACAGAGTTTTAGTTACTCCAGATATTTGGTGAATATCTACTCTGCTTAAACAATTATGACTGATGCAAAGAAGACCTCGCTGCATTCAAAATGACTTTTTAAAGAAGGGGAGGTAGAGGTTGCCAGAGTGTTTGCAATCCTGTGCTCATCCTGTAGGTTACGTCTATCACATTCCGCCTAGAAAAATTAGAATTATTTTTGTTATCTAAAAACCTCCTCTACATCTGCCTCTGCTCCCCACTAGGGTTATTTTCATCTCAAGGATCTCCATAACTAAGTAAGGGGTTTAGAAGCTTAAGCAACAATGGGAACACACAAGCACACACACACACACACACACACACACACACACACACACATATGTATGTGCAAGTTTCGAAGGTTTTCCATTCACAGCTAGTAACTGAATTTTTTTTAGTATTAATGATTTTAAAAGAATTGTGCTGCTTACTACAAGAACAGAGGAATGGGTTTTTAAAAATGGGGTTGGGCACATGGGTGATTCAGGTGATTAAGCCTCCTACTCTTGATTTTGGCTCAGGTCATGATCTCAGAATTGTGAGACTGACCGGTGTTGGGCTCTGCCACTCGGTAGAGAGTCGGCCTGAGAGTTTCTCTCTCCCTCTCCCTCTGCCCTCCACCCTGGGCATGGGCTTTCAACTCTTTGTCTCCAAAATATATAAATACACACATATATATATATTCTTAAGTGGGATATTATGTTCTATTTGGACACACCAAATCACTGAGAATGTGTGACATATGCAGAAATAAAAATGTAAGACAGATCCCCAATTTCAAAGAACCCAGAAAACTCAGGAAGGATGCATACCTGCCTGGATTAGACGTTGCGGTGTTAGAAAGGACAGGGCAGGGGCGCCTGAGTGGCTCAGTAGGTTAAACCTATGCCTTCAGCTCAGGTCATGATCCCAGGGTCCTGGGATCAAGCCCCGAATCGGGCTCTCTGCTCAGCAGGGAACCTGCTTCCCTTCCTTTCTCTCTGCCTGCCTCTCTGCCTACTTGTGATCTCTCTCCGTCAAATAAATAAACAAAAATCTTAAAAAAAAAAAAAAAAAAGAAAAGAAAGGACAAGGCAGACATGGGCTTCTCAGGGCAGCTGGTACCCAGGAAGCAGAGAACACATCATCTGTTCGTTCACCTGCTCAAGCAGCTGAACGTCTGTGTGCAAAATGGCCTCTAACAACAGAAATGGGACTTGGGATCTAAATGATAAATTTACAGATCAATTTTCAAAAACCAATATATACATCAGATGAAAATTGTCATTATTCTTTATAAACTTCTTTTCTCAAAATTTTCTTTTGTAATTGTAAGTGCAATACTTTGAATGTCCGAGAACACTTCATTTTGGCCTGTGGACACATACACATACTGAACATGCACACACCTCCACATATATGAAACGTGGAACATATATATGTATAGTCGTGAGATATAGTAAATGTTTTGGAAATGATACTTCATTGTTTTAAAAATTATCCATGATTTGCTTTGCAAACTCTTCTGTCAATTTTCTTTCTTTCTTTCTTTCTTTCTTTCTTTTTTTTTTAAGATTTTAATTATTTATTTGACAGAGAGAGAGAGAAAGAGAGCACAAGCAGAGCAGGTGGCAGAAGTGGTCTCTCCACTGAGCAGGGAGCCTGATACAGGGCGCGATCCCAGGACCCTGGGATCATGGCCTGAGCCAAAGGCAGACGCTTAACCAACTGAGCCACCCAATGTCCCTCACCTGTAAATTTTCTAATTGTTAACAATACACATATAATGGAATTACTTTCCTCGCCAACATTTTATAGATGAAATTAAGTGTAAACATGCACACTCAACATTTATCACATCTATCTACTACTTTGTTCCTTATTATCTACTTTGCTCCTTATTATTGAGTCTGTAGAAGACATTATTTTTACTTTGATGTTTTGTGTCCAACTTTGCCTTTCTTGAGGCCAAATCCAAAGTCATGTTTAAAAGACTTCTGAGGGGGCATCTGGGTGGCTCACTCTGTTAAGCATTTGCCTTCGACTCAGGTCATGATCCCAGGGTCCTGGTACTGAGTCCCATACTGGGCTCCCTGTTTAGTGGGGAGTCTGCCTCTCGCTCCCCTCTGCTCATACTCTCTCTCAAATAAATAAATAAATAAAATCTTAAAAACAACAACAACAATAAACCACTTCTATAAAAGATAAAAATAAAAATAAATGACTCCCGAGGTTTTCCTTTTTCTAGAAAAGAATTCGGTGTATCTATTGCCGTAAGGGTACATACTTTTAAAAGTAGCAGCAGAGGTTAAGACATACAGAAGTATGCAGGTAGCTCAGTTGGTTAAGCGGGCAACTCTTGGTTTCAGCCCAGGTCACGAGCTCGGGGTCTTGTGTCCGACATCAGTCTCTGTGCTCAATGGAGAGTCTGTTTCAGGATTTTCTCTCTTCCTCTGCCACTGCCCCCTTCTCATTCATACTATTTCTCTCAAATAAACAAGTAAATCTTTGAAAAAAGACATGAAGTATACAATGCATATTTTCTAAGCCAACGCAGCTTGGCATGTAAAGTAAGGATTACAGTAATTGTCTAAATATACCTATTCAGACATGATATTACTAACCACGAAGCACTATGAGATTGAGTGACAGCTAATGTGATGTAATATGAAGGATTAAAAAAAGCCAACATATTAAGGATCCTTTCTAAAAATCTAAATTAAACTCCTAATTTATAGAATATATAGAAGTTAGAGGGATAAATTTAATGACTCCATGGTTTTAGAAAAATTCACAATGCCATTTTTTTCTATAAAACAACTTGTCTGATGTTTTTAAGTAATAAGACAGGAAAATAAGTAGGGGTGGGTATAGGTCCAGACTGAAAGAGGAGACAGGAGATCCAACTGCTATGAGTGACGTTTGATCAAATACTGGTTTTAAAAATGCTACGAAGCAAACCTGGCCTTAAAATATGCTATAAAAAGAAAAAACAATTGATGGAACTGGGATCAGAATGTGTATTAAACAGTATAAGATTAATTGTTTTTAATATTAGATAATAGCATTGAAGTTTTTTGGAGGATATTCTTTGAAGGTTCATGCGGAGACATTTAGTAGGGAATTGTTGTCGTGTTCAAAACTCACTTTCAAAACCACACTGCAGTAAGACACAAGTACAAAAGAGGAAAAGCAAGTTAACCAGTAAGGCAAAACAGAAGAGCAGGAGTAAAGTCTCCTATCCTGTAGAAGAACTTTTGATTCTGTTCTGAGCGAGAGGGGTCTGGGGTGGGTGGTGGAAAGATCTAAATTCTAAAACACACACTGGTGGTGGGTAGAGAGGGTCAGGGAACCAGCGCATCAGTAAGGAGCTCGGCTAGGGGACGCTCTCCAGCATAAAGAGCCATCACTGCCAAAATTTTCAAGAGCTGGTCAGATTCTTGTTGTGTTTTGTAGATAGAATGGTGAGGATGTGTTTGTGGATTGCGTGTCAGTTTGGCAGGAAAGAGAAGTCAGAGCTGATGCCAAATGTTCACATGGGGAACTAGGAGAACTAAGGTGCCATTTACTGAGATGGGAAAACTATTTGGGGAGTGTTATAAGAGATGATCAGAAACCATTTTCTTAAGCATGCTAAATTTTAACGTCATGATCAAGTCTTTTTAGTGGCACCACTCTGTCTCCTGCTGATGCTATGCCTGGACCTCTGTTGCTCAAATTAAATTATGGTCATGTCACACTAGGGACATGGCTGTAGGTACATTTAGAAAAGTTACTCTGGGTCAAAGGACCAGCTTCTACAATAGATAGACTAGGAATAGCCTGTCACATGTAGAGAACTGCAGTTAGTTCTGAATGAATGGAGTGACTGCTCAGGGCGAGAAAAAGCACGCAGTGTCCTCTCGAAGTGACTCCTCTCATGGTCCCTGCTGATCCAAGTTCTCAAACCAAAATGTTGCACATTGACACCCCTTCCAATCCTTGTATAAGTCATTCACCAAGTTTCTTACCTTTTCCGCAATCCTGGGAGGAGGAGAGCATCATTTACCTTCAACTGTGGACACATTGAAAAGCAGATGGCCTCTCCCCCAAAGACGCACAGAAGGGCTATGTCTATCCTGAGCTCACTACTACGACAACTAGGCCCTGTGCTTGCTCTCATGATCTACCCAACCTCCGCACTTCTGTTCTCATCAGAAAACATGGAGGAGAAAAGAAGTACATAAGAAAGGAACTCCAGGTGGTTTTTTTTTGGTCTCCTCAAGAGAAAAGAGAAATTGGGTGCATTTGAATGCATTGATCATGCCAAAAAAATAGGCACTTATTCTGTTATAGGTTCACTATTGCATGTAATTGAATTCTGGTAATCATAGTCGTGATTTTGACAGCTGCTTTGACCAAAAAATTTTTGACATCATTAGTCAAGATAGGATTTGGAACCTAATACCTCAATAGGCTCACCCCCAAATTCAAGGATATTAGCACAGCCTCTTTGGCCAACACTCCACATATGTTTCAAAAACACTGTCGATTTACTCCTGCTCACAGCAGAAGAACAGAAACAAGATACCTGCTGGGAGGAATGCAGCCCAGAGGATGCTCTTTCTCATTTTTCATTCATGCTTTTCTCATCGATGGCTGATTCCATTCTTAATTTTTGCATCAGACAATAAACCTTGAAGAAAATCTGAATTCAATGGCAATATTTGTGCCCATTATGATGTATATTTATTTTTCTGTCTGTTTCAAGAAGTCCTTTCTTTTAATTGGCTTAGAATGCAATTCATTATCTCTACATCCCATAACACCACATTCTTGTTAGAGTTTTGGAATACAGATCTATGTCCCTTTAGGTATATATTGTTCCCAACACAGGGGCAAACGTAGCTGGATTTTATCTGTCGAGCTGAGAGTAAGAAATAGCCCCATTTATATAGTGTGGCATATAGATGAGATGAAGAACCCCTTAGAAACTTTTAACTGAACTGATCAATATCTATGTCTACACGTATCTTCGGGTATATATATGCAATTCCATATTATCATCTCACAAAGAGCTAAAGGAATAAAATGTGTATGTCATCATTTTACATGAATTTTCTAAAGTATTCTATTAATAAACTGTTATACAGGGGAAAGGAAAAGCCAAAGCTAACTTGCAGTTGGGCAAGATAGCTGACCCCCAAAAGAAGACTCTGTGTCTTATGCCATTTCACATCACTGGACCCAGAATGTGTCCTTAGAAGGGATAAAGGACCCCTATTTCTTGAGTTGCAAAACCTCACCAGAGTTTGGCAAGCATCTTCTGTAAAGGGACAGACAGTAAATATTTATGACCTTGAGGGTCATGTGGGCTCTGTCAAAGCTACTCAACTCTGCTTTGTAGCAAGTAACCAGCCATAGACAATATGCAAACAAATTAGCTTGGCTGTGTTCCAGTAAAACTTCATACTCAGAAATAGATAAGTTCTGGATTTGGCTCCAGGATCACAGTTTATTGATCCCTGACCTTAAACAGACATGTACCAACTCTCTTCTTTATCCCACTAAACATGCAGGGGACACTGAGCCAGGAACATCGGAAGAAGAGAAAACACAGAAAATAACTTCAGGCTAATCCAGTGACAGTTTCAATTAAGAAGAAATCAGCCCTATTAACATATTCTTTAAGATGTCAAATGTGTATTCCCTTAAACTTTCTTCCCATTAATATTGTGCTGTGCCATAAAATGTAAACTATTTTGGCCTCTCACAGGCATCTTTGAGTTTCCCAGAGAAAATAATTTTATATATATACAAAAAATATATATATATATATACAAAAAATATATATACGTGTGTGTGTATATATATATCCCTCCAGGAACGAGGGCAAGAAAATGGAGCTTGTATATATATATATATATATATATATATATACACAAAAATATATATACAAAAAATATATATATATGTGTGTGTGTGTATATATCCCTGTATATATATATATATATATATATGTATATATATATGTATATATATATA
>NC_081571.1:78268990-78285958 GCF_022355385.1 Mustela nigripes | reverse complement strand
TATATATATATATATATATATATATATTTATATTTATATTTATATTTATATATATTGTTCCTGGAGCTATCCCACATGCATGGGACTGGGCAGGCCGGTCAGTGGGAAGTTATTCTTTTTTTAAAGATTTTATTTATTTACATGACAGACAGAAAGAGAGAGGGAAAGAGAGCACAAGTAGGGAGAGTGACAGAGGCAGAGGGAGAAGGAGAAGCAGACTCCCCGCCGAACAGGGAGCCCAATGCAGGGCTTGATCCCAGGACCCTGGGATCACGACCTGAGCTGAAGGCAGACACTTAACCAACTGAGCCACCCAAGTGCCCTTACAAGTTATTTTGAAACTGCATGTTCACATGTGCACATATGTTACCCTTTGACTATGAAGAGTATTAGCACTTTTTAATTGTAGAAATGTTTCATCAACTACAAAACAGAAAATTGCTTCATGATAATTTCTGAACATCTACACGTATTTAAGTAGCTGTGCGACCTTGGGAAAATCACTCAGATTCTCGGATACATAGGTGTCTGGATAATAATTAAAGATGCTGGTGTAGCCAAATACATATTCTTCTAGTAAGTTTGGGGGTCAAACTAAATTCTACTACTTATTAACTGTGTTACCAGGCAAGTCACTCAACCTTAGTGTTCGTTTCTTCAGCCACAGAACCAGGATACTAACAAACAGCTGAGTTAGTTTTATCAGTTCCCTACCTGACCTATGGACCCCCAGGGGTGACTAGGAGAGAAGCCTACTCACATTCTTAAGGAAAGTGATGCCTATTTTAGAGTAAGGCTTTGGATAGAAACACAAGGGAATTGTAAAGAAAAAAATACCAGATTCCCTTTTCATCCCCAAGTATACATAGTAAATATTTTAGTGACAGGAGGAAAAAAAAAAAAAAGGAAAAGAAAAGAAAAGAAAAAAAAATGAGAAAAAGTTTGGGGGAGAGAAAGACACAGAGAGAGACTGAATAAAATAAATGGAGAAGGTCCCTCTAAACAAAAGATAGACTGTGAGATCCTTTACCTTTGATAAGGTGAAAGAGAGGCAGAGGATTCACATGTAACATAAATACTGACCACCGACAGGAGAATATTATGTCACCAACAGCAGCACCTCAAATGTACTGCTGTACTATCAACATGAAATTGAGGGCAGAAAATACTTATATGATATAAATATAAATATATATATTTATATGACAGAGTTTTCTACTAGCTAAAAAAAAAACAAAAACAAAAACTTATGTTTGCATCATTTGCCTTTAGAAGCAACAATGTAAAATCACTCCCCAAATTAAAAAGATCCAACTACGGCACATTAGCAAATGAAAATAGTGATGTCACGGCCATAAAAATAATGATAATAATTCTGCATATGTTTTAATAATTCAGTACGATAATCTTTGCCTTCTATTTTTCTTAAAAAACCAATATCTAAGAAGTGACCTCTCCCTATATATAATTCTAACATCCAGTGTAATATCCCATCCTTTGAAATTCAAATGAAATTTGCTCTCATCCCTACCACGTGCGTGCACTGGCTGAGCTGTGCCGTTCCACCATCTTCTCCTCCGGGTCCGGCAGTCAGGAGGGTTCAAAGTCGAGGAGCGTCTCCTTGTTCCTTGGGGTTCTGCATCCGTCTGCTTCCATGGGCATGGTCTGGCCATTCCACTTGTTCTTCCCATTTAAATCACACATGGCACTTCAGGGGTAGAGCACAGACTCCTATTTTAAACACAGCAAATGCTACATTAACTCTGTATAAGGGTTTCCTGAATTTTATTATTTCTGAGTTAATCACTTTATTCTCTCTCCAGATTTCTTATTTCCTCATTTCCTGGTCCTCTCACCATGACCTACCTCCTCCTGGAAATTCAGTTTCTCTAGTTTTTATTGTATAAAAAAAAATTAACTCTTGGGCAGCTGGGTGGCTCAGTTGGTTGAGCGTCTGCCTCTTGGTTTCGGCTCAGGTGATGATTACAGGGTCATGAGATCAGGCCCTGAGTCATACTCTTTCCTCAGCATGGAATCTGCTTGAGATTCTCTCTCTTGGTTTCCCTCGGCCCCTTCCCACCTCTCTCTCTCAAATGAAATAAATAAGATCTTTAAAAAAAAAAAAATTAACTCTTTGGGGGGTGCCTGGGTGGCTCAGTGGGTTAAAGCTTCTGCCTTCTGGTCAGGTCATGATCCCAGGGTCCTGGGATCGAGCCCCGAGTCAAGTTCTCTGCTCGGGGGAGAGCCTGCTTCCCCCACCCACCCCCTTTGCCTGTCTCTCTGCCTGCATATGACCTCTCTGTCAAATAAATTTTAAAAAATAAAATAAAATAAAATAGAAAGAAAGAAGAAAAGAAAAAAAATCTTAAAAAATTAACTCTTTGCCTTCTCATGAATGCATTTGGCTAAATAGTGATGGATATTTAGTCAATAGACTCTGTATTGCTCCAAAGAAGGCGGAGGACCAGCAGAAAGTGAAGGAGAGAAAGAAGCTGAAGGAGCTGGAGGTGGAGGAGGAGGGTGAGGAAGGAGAGAAGGAAGAGAAGAAACACAAAAGGTTTCAATATTTCAGAATTTATCTTCTCAGTTATCTGAAAAAGCCTGATGATGACTGCCTTCCTCACTAGTGTGTGGGGTGACCCTCCTCTCTGGAACCATCGCCTCTCTTGCTCGGTAGTTTGTGGGGTTCAGCTACGGCGAGACTGGGAAAAGGAATGCTTCTGTCTAACCGATCCTACCTTCTAAGGCCATGCTACAATTTTGTGGCATCATTTGAGAATGAAGCCAAAGCTATCCTTGAAATAGCACCTGGGGGGGGAACAACTAGGTGGGGAAAGGATTTTAAGAGAATGATATTCACAGTAGTTGCTTCAAGAGAGGGAGGGCAGGGAGTCTGAGCAGTGGCTGAGGGAGGATGTTATTTTCAATCCTAACTGTAAATGGTTGTCACCAGTGCCGCCATTAACATGGGACTTGCCAAGAACTGGGAACCCAAGCCATGGGAAATTTGTGATATTTAGGAGAGGAAAACAAAAATAAAAGAAACATAAAACAGGGGCACCTGGGTTAAGCCTTTGCCTTCAGCTTGGGTCATGATCTCAGGGTCCTGGGATCTAGCCCTACATCAGGCTCTCTGTTCAGCCTGGAGCCTGCCCCCCTCCCCCATGCATCTCTGCCTACTTGTGATCTCTCTGTCAAATAAAATCTTAAAAAAAAAAAAAGAAGAAACACAAAAAGAAGAAACACAAAATAAAGCAACAAACTCCTCTGCTTTTGTGACTTCTTATCAACACAATGCCTATAAACACATATGTGTGCGTGTCTCTGTGTGTGTGTGTTTTCCCCCAAGGAGATCCTAGTTCTATTCATGTTTATTAAGAGCTGCCTGGGTGCAATCACTCAACTGGAGGTCAAAACTGTGTCTGTTACTCAGAACTTCAAAGGAAAGGCGTGTCACAACAGTCCCACTTTTTTTTTTTTTTTCCTCCAGTTATTCTTTTTTTTTTTTAAATTTATAATTTTTTATTTTTTATAAACATATATTTTTATCCCCAGGGGTACAGGTCTGTGAATCACCAGGTTTACACACTTCACAGCACTCACCAAAGCACATACCCTCCCCAATGTCCATAACCCCACCCCCCTCTCCCAAACCCCCTCCCCCCAGCAACTCCGACAAACCATAAGTGACTCTTAATCTCACAGTCCCACTTTTTGTTTTTTTTTATTTTAACCTCACCATCAGGTCCAGAATCCATGGCATTAAGAACAGCTAGCGATTCTTCTCCATATAAAAACTGTTCCACATTATTGATTTAACTGTGCCTTGACACTTTCTTCTCTAAATACCAGCTGAAGAAAAATATTGATTAAACCTAGAAATTCTTTATTGCAGCCTCCTTCTTAACTGTCGGTGGCACGAGGTTCATGTACATTTAATCGATTTTTGATTCATTCGTGATTGGAAAATCGGTAAATTATTTCATTCAGCTTGAGAGGTACACTCATCACAAAGAAATCTAGTTGAATTGAACTTTGGCCACAAATTTGAAGGGGCATCATATGGCATAATTAAATAAATACATAAATTTTATTTTATAAGGTGAATATTACCCTGCAGGGATATGCCAGGTTCTTGGTTTACATCCAGACTCCAGAATCTTGGCAGAGTCCTCCAGGGCAAATCCTGCCTCTTGTGAGAAATGTAATTATATCTTTAATATATACCTACTACGGACCAGTAGTAGGTATATATATTTCTTGTGGAATATTCTTTTAAAATGATTACAGAAAGATCTGGATTGTATCTCTTTCTCCTTTATTCATTCACTGACCACCTTAATTTCCCAAATGGCATTGAAACTATCTAATGCTTTCATCCACACAATGCAAAGATTGAGTCACTGGATGGAAGTCCAACAGGAATTGTGCAGCCTGGGAATATAATGCAAGAGACATTTTTAAACTGATTCCTGCTGTAGATCGAGAGGTCATTTCTAGGCATGGCCAACCCTTTGGTCTATAGGAGTAACTAGTTTATAGAAAGAGAGGCAAAATCCAGAGCACATTATTAACATCAGACGACCCTCCTATAAATGCAATGAGTCTTCCACGTGCCTTATTGATGTGTGTCTCCAAAATAGGTAAGGATAGGAAGCAGAGTAACTGGGTCTGGAAAACGGAGTGAAGTGTTTCAGTTGCTTGGCTTAGAAAATCGGGGACTGTTCTGTTCCTTCTGCCTCTGCTGAATTAAAACCTAAATAGCTGTAACCCTGTACCTCTTTGTTCTCAGACTGAAAGTGGCATTAATATACTTGGCCGTAAAAGGGTAAATGAAATATTATATGATTTTTAAAGTTGTCATAAATGCTTAATAAAGGCTATGGGGAAACATGATAGTCATTTCTCACAATGTATTTGCTGATGAGTCAAGAGCAGTGATGAAAAGTTCTGAGGAGCTGTCCCTGCTTCACAGCTGCATTAAGATGCTTTCCAGCGTGAGGAGATGTAAAGTGCATTATGACACTTGCATAAAAGCAAGAATAAAAGTGTGAAATGGCTCTGCAATGTCTATTTAGTTTTTCATGCCTTTCCTGTTTGCTGTTTGCCAGCATAGAAGGCCGACCCAGCCTCCAACTCCTCCCAAACGGAACCTTCCCAGCCCAGACCGAGGTCATACATCGCCTTTGTTGTTTTAGTGACTACCGCTACATCCTTGATGTCGTTCCCCGACTCTTCTCGTGTCTTGCTTCTCATGGTGGATGGCTGGTCTTGGCTTTGACACTGTGAGCACGTCGAAAGGGATGAACTTTGCACAATACCATGACGGGGCACCGGTTTCCAAGTGCATTTTTCATGCAGTCATGCTTCTTTGGTGGGCGTGGTGCAGTGCAATTTTGTCCCACAATATAAAATAATGTCTTCTTGAAGAGTATTTGGAAACAGCCAAGGAGAGCTTGATGATGCACTGAGGAAGATGCTGATTGATGATCATCGTGCCGCAACCCACAGCACATTCTGAGCAGTTAACGAAATGCCCCGTAGGATCCTGTGCTTCTTGATGTGTAATACACAGGAAACAATTCCACGTGATACTGAAACACGTATGTACCTAGGAACGTGACAAATCCTGTTTTTCCTTTTCTTTTACGGTACTGAAGATCAGGTCTCATTCAAGAGAAAACAAACAATAAAACAAACCACTGTGTTTGTCTCAAATTCCTTCTTTGACGTAGTCCCTGTGAGTAATTCTACTTTGCCTGTACTCTTAAATGTCACGGACTCCTTCAGTGACCCTCCCCCGTCACCACCACACACACCCACCCTCCTCCTCCTCTCTAATCACTTTTTACCATACTCCCCTTTGACAAACCAGGCTCCCGTTCCCTCTGTGCTATGCGCTTATTTCTAGCCCCACTGAGGACACAGGCCACCATTCCTTGGTGGCTCGGCTCTACCGGAGACTGAGTAAGACTTGCAGACATGTCTGTATCTTCATCGTAGCTTCCTACAGTTGTCACTTCACCCAGCCCTGCCGGTCCTGTCTTGACCAGAGACACGAGTCTGCTGCTCGCAGCATAACAGGCAGAACAGCGGAACACTGGCATGTGAGAAAGCAGCATTCACTGACCACCTTCATTTCCCAAGATGCTGTGGATGTTGTTACCTTCTCATTCATCAGGAACTCCGCTGCTGTACTCTCTTGAGGCAACTACGACATTTAGTGATCACGTTCTTCTCTAAAGCACTTACTCTAAAATGTAGGAATAGGGAGGGGGCGCCTGGGTGGCTCAGTCGATGCAGTCTACCTTCCACTCAGGTCATGATCTCAAGGTCCTGGGTTCGAGCACCGCATCGGTCTCCCTGCTCAGCAGTGAGTTGGCTTCTCCCTCTCCTTCTGGGGTCTCTCTCACTCTCATTCTCTCTCAAATAAATAAATAAAAATCTTTAAAATACATAAGTAAGATAAAATATAGGATAGCTAATCAGTAGGGAAAAGATATTTACTGTAACCATTATGTTTTTGATACATAATATTAGTATATGTATATACTTGATTTTAATAGATTTATTTATATTAATTAGCTTTTTTCAATTCAGCACCTAATAACTGAGAGTAATGTTGAATAGTCAGAATAATATTAACTTGATAATCGTTATCCAGGAGTTTAGAGTCCAGCTGGACATACAAGATAAAAATATACATGGGTAATAGGAAACAATACACATGTCAAATGAGACACTTGGATAGTGGGAAGTATCAAAGGTCTCGCTAGCACAGGCAAGAGTATGATTAGAATATCAGAGGACTTGGTATCATCTTTCAAATTCTAATTTTATCTGAAAATGTTCCATTTAGTTATAGGACTTATTACTATATTAGGCATTCAGAATAATAGCAAGACTTCATTGGTTTATATTCCTAATTCTTTTTTTTTTTAAGATTTTATTTATTTATTTGACAGAGAGAGATCACAAGCAGGCAGAGAGGCAGGCAGAGAGAGAGAGAAGGAAGCAGGCTCCCTGCTGAGCAGAGAACCCAAAGCGGGGCTCGATCCCAGGACCCTGGGATCATGACCCAAGCCGAAGGCAGCGGCTTAACCCACTGAGCCACCCAGGCACCCCTATATTCCTAATTCTGATATGACTTTGATCTGTGTTCACTTGCATTATATGTTCACATTCCAACTGGGCTGAATTTTATATTAAAGAAAAAGAGAATGAAGAATTTTTCCTCCTATTAATTGCATATATTTTAGAAGTATTTACTTGAAGAATGTTGATCTTTTTGAAATGGAGAAATATCACAGTTCTGAATTATTTTATTAGTGTTGAAAGACAAAATAATCCTTATTATGTGCATAAGTTTCTATCACTCTTTGCAATTATCAAAATTAATATAAACAAATTTCACCCAATGTACAAGTAACCCCCATAAACAGTATGTAACTATTTATATTCATAAATGGCAAAACATCTTTAGACTGAGTCTAAATTTACATAATGAATTATCAAATGCATATCTGAATTATTGTTTTTGTTCACAAATTCTAATTAACAAGGTAATATGTACACTGCAATTTTGAAACATAAAGGTGGTAATGATTCATTTATTTAATAAGGTAAGTTACTGAAATTAAGTACATACTGTGTGCTAACTGCCTTGCTTTATGCTACGCTCAGTCCAATAGCCAGGAGTTAAGTCATCATAACTCATCTCAGAGCTTCTGGTCTAGTGGGAATTACCTAATGGTTATGGAATTGTTTAGTTCAGCATTCACGAAAATTCTCAATCTTGAAAATACTAATGTATATCTAGTGAGGTTCTCAAACTCAGCAAATGAAAATACAAATACTATATGGGCCATATTGATCCAAATATTTCATGGGATAATTAATTGCTGTTTATCTGAAATTCAAACATATCTGAGATAAAGATTACTAAACATTGACATGATGCTTATGTCACTCGTTGCAATCTTTTCCATTGACCCATGGCCATTGAGAGGCTAGAAGTATGATTATTCCCATTTATCATTGATAACACAAAGCCTCCTCAAGGGATTGCACCTTTTTTAGGTCTCCCAATTAGGGGACAGAGCTCATCCCACTCTGACTCCATGTTTAATCAACTTGTTCATGTGTCATGCTGCTTTTGATGGAACTCATCTTCAGGTATCCTCTGTACTTTATTCATTTTGAAGTGAATAGTTTGCTTTTTGAGAAACAGCTGAAACTCTTACTTTGGGGGAGTATTCCTTCTTCCCTTCCCCCTCCTCCTCCAGCTGTTCCTCATACCAAAAAGAGGCTGCATTTACATCTGCTGATACTGCTCATCCGACAGTACCGAATTTTGCCTGTAATTCCTAGGTTTTCATATTTGCTATTTGAGCTTTTCCTATCAGTTCTTTAAACTTGGGTCTCTTCCATGCCCTCTAAGTAGGTCATTTGTATCTATTTTAAAAGGTCGTTGTTCTCGGCTTGCACCTCTGTCTGCTTCTGTGCACTGGCAATTCTGCCCTCACCCCTTCAAGGAACCTACACCTGAGCTGCGTCCCCGCTTACTGTCAGCACTTCTGATAATGGCTGTGCTTATTAAATTTTCTGCACATTCAACTGAATTCTGGGAATTTATGACTATCATGTTTGCTGCTTTATCATCCCTATTTTGCATGCTTCATTTTTTTAATACTAGCTTTTATTTCCTGGGAACGTTATTTTTACCTGCTTAGGTAAGGTATTTGCAGCCATATGTTCCATGGCTATCTCTTGGGGGCCCCTGTCCCTTTAGCTCTGCCACGTGGTACACACAGTTCACTTTTAAGAGAGTTGTGACTATTTCACTGAATAAGCATTTGGGATGTGCTTCTGTTTGTGTCCACTGCACAAGGTAAATTATTGTCATTCCCTGACTACTGGCTTGGTTGCAACAATAACTAGAAGAAAAGTGATATATTCACTTGCAAACAGTGGACATATTGAGCAAACATGTGAAATTGGGTCCCACATGTTCAGGATGGTCTGGGAAGTAACGGACAGGTTGAGGATGCCATCACAATGTCGTGGAAGAACAGCGACTGACAGTCTTTACTTGTGCTAGCCTAAAGGTTCATGAGTATTGGGACTTTCATACAACCTGCCCAAATGCTCACAGTCCCTGGGATCATCTTAACCATACCTGACATGGTATTGAGACAATTTCCACCAGTAGGGAACTGGGTTACGTTGTCCTGGTCTTGTCATTATACTGTCTGGACTGTGTGGAGGATGCTGGTCTCTCACTTGGTTATGACTACTGTGTGTTTGCATATCTGAGTGTCTTCTGTTTCCCCTAATTGAAACAGGGAGCCCTGTTCCTACATTCAGGTTTTGCTATAATCTAGCACTCCCCTCCTTTGCTTTTGATAGCTGCCTTTTCTTCCACCCTCCGTACTTGGACGATGCTTCCTAGACTTGTATAGCTGTAGTTCGGCACCTGATTCTGTTCACATAGCTTTAGAAACAAAGATCGTCATCTCTTCCTCTCACTAACCCTGTGCGTCACTTGTACTCAGGAACAACTCCCCTAGCCACTGGAGTAGCTTGTGCGTTTGGAAGCCAGCCCAGATTAGATTAGAGAACACTAAGATATCTCAGGCATTGATTTAAACTTCTGGACACCTGCCTTGTAGCAAAACTTAGAGACAAAATAATCCTTCTCCTTGTCTGACAAATATAATGGAAAAAGAAGTAAGGAAAAATACAATCATCCCTATGAAAATTTTGAACATATCCCAAATAAGGGGAGTTACGTAATAATCTCTATGTACCTATTAGTCACCTCCAAGACTTATCTAGTGTGATGGTTCATTTTTGGTGCCAACTTAACAATGCTAAGAGATGCCCCAATAGGTGGTAAAACATTGTTTCTGGTTGTGTCTGTGACTATGATTTTGCAAAACAAGCATTTGAGTCAACAGACTGAGAAAAGCAGATCACCCTCACCAAAGTAGGTGGTCGTTATCCAATCCATTAAAGGTCTGAAAAGGACAAAAAGTTAGAGGATGGGAACATTTGTTCTCTGCTCTCTCTTCCCAGCCCATCTTCTTCCAGCTTCAGGTATAAACCCTTCTAGTTCTAGGGCTTTTGGATTCAGATTGCAGATCACACTATCAACCTCCTTGGTGCTCAGGCCTGTGGACGCATGCTAAATTACACCATGAGCTTTCCTGGTTCTCCAGCTTGCAGAGGGTAGATGGCAGGACTTCCTGGTCTCCATAATCATGTGAGCCGTTCCTATAATAAGTCTCCTCTTACATATGGATCTTTCTATATCCCATTAGTTCTTCTTCTTTGGAAATCCCAGACTAACACATCCGTTTACAATTAACCTTGTTTTGTCCATACCCACCACCATTCCTCTCTCTACTGACCTCCACAGTTGATTCTTTTAAAGCAAATATCCCAAATACATATAGTTTCATTTGTCTATACCTAATTATGTATCTAACTATAACTCTATTTTCTAACATAACTATATTGCTATCTCTCTAGAAATATTATCAGTTGTCCAGTTACCATTCAAATTTCCAAAACACCTACCCACGCTCCCATTAATTGTTGGAATCAGAGTCAGACACAATGCATGTTCTAAATTGCAAAATTGAAATAATCACAAGAAAACTAAGTTTTTAGTTAGTAATGAGAAGTACAAATAAACGACCCGTAACAAAAGCTGGGGTGGGGGGAGGGGCAGTGTCGTGCTTCCTTTAACCGTACCATCACCTTCCTGTGGTTGTGCGGATAAAACTCAGCCGGAAATTTGCCCTTGCCTTTAAAAAGAGAGATCCTGTATACAATTCTGTGTAACTCTTGGATTATCCAAATACCTGCCTTTAATATAAGCAAAATGGTTTGCCTGAATTCCATCAGGAGTATAAGAGATCATTCATTCAGCAGGGAAAAGAGGACTGTGGATCCTATTAGCCATTTTATGTCATTGTGCAGGCACATAGTACAAACAAACACACACACACATGAATTGTGCAGCACTTTTCAAGACTTTGTTAAAATGATCCTTCAACTAGGATACCAGGATGGAATAAAATTCCATAACCTCGAGGGAAAGAAAAGGCAAAAGGACTCACAGCCATAAGGTTGGCTGGGCTCATTGTACCTGGATAAATGCATTTTCGCTTTCACCATGCCTTTTCTGAGTTTTATTACTCTTTGCATTCTGACTACTAACCGAAAACAGGATTCCTTCAAATTCCTGGGCAGCTTGCCACTACTTTGGGCCAAGGGGCCAATAAAAATCATTAGCAATCCATAAATTTTATCCAGTGGGTTTTCCTGAACATGTGCGAGTGTTCATAAGGTCTGAGCACTGAAATCCACATGTTCTGTCTCATGTGCTCCTCATTTGCTCGCAATCGGTTATACTCGTCCGTTATGTGATTATATTGTAATTCATATCGAATGAGGATCAATATGCCATTCAAATACGCTAATAAAAACAGTGATCAGATAGACACTTTTGTTAATGCAAGACAGTAGATAAGACTAAACACAGTTCTAGGGTTTCAGCGTCTGCAGCACTCAATGCATACTCTCGATTCTATTTACTCGTTTGCAGGAAGGCCTGTATGAATATATTCATAAGGAAATATTAGAATGAACTAAACCTGTTCATAATTACCATGATGAGCTGTATCAGCCACTTCGTAAGACTGAAAATCTCTACCTTACAGTTTTGCACTTAAAACTCAAAATGGTTCGTTCGCTAGGTTAATTAAATAGCCATTTGTCCTTGTTGATATTTTGTAAATTTTTCGTGACAGTGAAAATTATTTTCTGTGAAAAAATGTAGTTTTACCTCATGTCAGGTTTAAAACACGCACATCACCACACTTGAAAGATTATGTGAAGTGTATTTATTCGAATGTTTAATTCAATATCATAGAGAGTGCTGCACGTTATGCAATCTTTCTATTTCCAGGGACTGTGAACCTCTGTGCCAATACCACTCCCAGCATCTGCCTTGGGGGCATTGGAAAAAAACAAAACAAAACATGAAAGCACGAAGTGAGACTTTAAGAATGGAGAACACGGGCTGGGTGAAGATCAAGTATTAAGAAAATACACACTCACACTCAGATACTCCTTTACGTGTCATGTTAACAAAGGTGTCCTCTACCACATTAATGGGATTCCCAGGGATATGCTTCTTTCTGGTGAATAAACTTTATGAACTTGATCCTAGAAATCACAGTTTAAATTGAAAAACAAAATAAAAAAAAAAATGAAAAAGAAATCAAAGGATACCTCCTCCTTAATTTAAACCAGAAGGTGGCCTACTTTAGACTGAAGTAATCGAGTGGGAAATATATTTTGGCAATAAACATCTACTTAAAAACATTTTACAACAAACTAACACCTCCTTGTATACTAATAAATTAAATACAAATTAAGGCCAAAGGATTTTTCTTTCTTTTTTTTTTAGGCTTCATAGGATATCAAGAGCTTGTTCTTTAAAAAAAGAGTTCAGAGAACCCAAAACGTGAGGATTATATTCTATACCCTGGCAGAATTTTATTAAGCTTGTTCTGAACAGATGGGTGCCTATTTTTAAGAGCTCTAGGAACGGCAATGTCATGTGACTACAAAGCCCATTCTGATGGCCACCATAGAACTGTGGTTCTTCAGTTACCTTCCACGTCTATACAAACATTTCTATTTCAAGAGAGGATGTAATAAGAAACAAGTTTAAACAAATTAGACATTAGGACAAGAATGTGGCAAGTTATTGTACTCTATTTGTTAAAAAAAATGAGATAGGAGATTAATATTTAACAGTTTCAAAATAAGCTTGTTATGCTTTTTCTCCCCGAAGAATTCAAAAGCCTTTTAAAATAATGCTTTTCAAACGCGTTGGCTTATTTATAACACAAAACATCTGTGAGAAAATTAATTTGTTTTTATTTGAATTTATAGAGCTGTTTTCCCCATAATGGGGCATAAGAACTCTTATTCTAATGGGTATTTTATCCAGCAACTTATAATGTATATTTCCACATAATAAAAACAAGCAATGCCAATGATAATGATAAGAATGCTATAGGGATGTCCATTTATTTTCTTGTCTTTTTCTTCCTAATTTAAAAAGTCATGCATAATTAAACACCAAAAGAGGTACTCATATACATATATTTGGAGCACTAGAAAGTGCTCATCACAAACTACCCGGACACTTTGTCTTTAAATGTTGCGCTTAAAAAAGTTATTCCAGGGGCGCTTGGGTGGCTCCGTGGATTAGGGCCTCTGCCTTCGGCTCAGGTCATGATCCCAGGGTCCTGGGATCGAGCCCCACGTCCGGCTCTCTGCTCCGCGGGGAGCCTGCTTCCTCCTCTCTCTCTGCCTGCCTCTCTGCCTAGCTGTGATGTCTCTCTATCAAGTAAATAAAATATTAAAAAAAAAGTTGTTCCATGGAATTATACTGTTTTTCAAACATCATGACAAAAACATCATTAGATGTATTGGGTATCACTGTGCTTCGTCCACATTCCCTCCTCAGAGGCGATGCTTCCAATGCTCTTACACTTGGAGTATGGCCCGCTGAGGACTCGCAGCTCAGTCCTTCACTGGCATTTGCCCTTTGGCTGCAGGGAACTGCTGAGACCTGGGCAAGCCCTCTCTCATGGGTTGACTCACACCCAGTAGTTAACTGATACATCCAACACTCATATCTGATTGCCCGTAACTCTGATAAGCATGCCAACTCTAGAACTTATTATAGAATAAGAAGAGCTAACATTGCTTTCCCACAGTGGGTCCAGCTTTACCTCCCCCAACCTCCCTTATCGGTGTAGCCCTAAAACCATCCCCTAGGAAAATCTATGCACACTACAGTCGTTCCTAGGTGGTTGTTCTAGGAATCCAATTGAAATATATCACATAAATATCACAATAGGACTATATTATTTAAAAACCCATTCAAGAAATTTTTGCATACATTCTGGCAACCTATGTTCCAAAGTGGCTTAAATGTAATCTGAAATGTAACTATTTACAGCTCCTAATATACTAGAAAATCAGTAAGGAAATTTGGAACTGCTATGTGCAAAGTGCTTTAGATGTTAAGAATGTGCCATGACATTTAATCATTATTTATTTATCAAACATATACTGTCTGCATGTTCTATGTCCTACTACCTAAGTGCTTGCAATCTGAGAAGGCAGAATGCACACATGGAAAATAATTTTTTGTTTTTGCTAAAATATTGTATTTCTATTACTTTCACTTCTTTTCTGCTTTTCTCTACTTTTTACTCATCACTGTATTACATAATATGACTGTTATAAGCCATCACAACACTTAAAAAAATACATAGGTCATAAAAAGGGATTTAAATGGTGCTACAAGTCTTCCAAGAGTTAAGGATTATGGTCTTTGGAGAAAGAACAGAGTTTAAGTTGACAGAAGCAGGAACTGCATTCTAGAAAGAAAGGATCAGCATTGAAGAAGCACCACAAAGTAGGATATGTTTTTGGCACACTTGAAGTCATGCATAGTCCAATTTAGCTAGAGCTTATGTTATGGAGTTATAGGGGATGAGTCTGGAATGCTAACTAGTGCCAACTTGGCTATGAGTGCCAGGATAAGGAATTTAAGTTTGTTATGGAGAAGAGGGTTGAATTATAGGAATGGAAGCAAGGATGCTCTGAAGATACTTTTTTTTTTTTTTTGGAAGATTCTTGCTTTATTATTTTGACCATTTTATCATACAACTCTCTTATAATACAAAAATTATTAAATCCCAAATAAAATGGATAGCTACTAAAATTTAATATAAAACTTAATGAATGTATTCAGCTACATGTGGAGAAGGTGACATACTCACACAGAGAAAGTAATTATTTAAGTAACTTTAAGCACCACGTCAAAAAAGTCCACTCAGTTGGAAATACCATGAAGAACTATTCTTTTTCCCTAAATTAGGTCTTTATTAGCTCTGCAAACTGTTCAAGATCTAGAGTTAGTGACAGTCTAGCAGAAATGTGCACTCTTGAGTATTCCTTACCAAAAAGAACCAGGACTCTTTAAAGGAAAGGTGAGTCCAGTCTGGGGCAGAAAATCTGTGTGATGCTTCCAGGAAATGGGCCAGAAAGCAAGAGATGCTAACCCGCCTCTCCCACCTTCAAATCTAACGAGGTCATGTCAAAGGACAGGGGATATCATGATGGGTTTCCAGCGAGTCAACCATGAGCAAGTTGAGCATCTAACCACAACCACAGCTTCAATAATATGGAGTCTGTAATACCAAAGAGTTAAGAGTTCATAGCAGGGGTGGAAGAATCAACAAAGTAACAAAGTTTTCCAGGAATGTGTATGAACATGGAAGTGTGAGAAATACCATTCTATATGGTTGTTAAGGCTCATGATCCACAACTTCTGTTTTTATTCCATCTTCCCTTTTGAAACTGTACTACTAGCTGTTCTTGTTTTACTATGGTGCTTGTTTTAGCATGCCCTTTCTCTCATGTGCCTCTGCAAGCAGAATGTGTGGTTGGTTCAGGTCATTCTCAAATTTCTTTTGAAGGAGACCATCACAATTGGGTAGAACGGACCTATCTTCACCAGCTTACCCTTAAAGGTTTTGAGTGATGCTGTGATACCAATTCACATCATTTCCTTTTATGCCCCAACACCAGCACATTTCCTTCCGCTTCAGCACCACCTATATTTCTTAAGCCCTGGTCACCGTCCTTTTGTTCCTTGCCCTGCAAGATCCACTCTCTGGACAGGCAAGCTGTTTCTGCAAATCTGTCCCTGCATTATTATGCTGGCTCCAGTTCCATCATCTTCTCGCATTTCTCCCCTCCCTGCTTTTTTCTGCTAGTCCTATTTCAGTTTCTTGTTCTTTGCTTTAAAGCAAAGTATGTCACTAAATACAAAAACAAAGAATCTATTTTGCCATTTCTTTTCTTATATTTAATAGCATGTTTTACCCAGTTATGCAACCAGTGACATCTTAAAATGAAAGCAAGTTTTCTCTTCTATTGATTATATTAAAAATTTAAATGTCTTCCTGTTCTAACAGAAGTTTTTTACATCCTCCATATGACTTCCAAATTTTCAGGATTGTGTGAAATTAGTTTCAGCTATTGCAATATCATGATAAGAAAAAATGGTATTTTTCTCTTTCGAGTTGACAAGTCTCAATTCCTCATACACCCTATTGATTCTTCTATATACATCAACTTCCTGCATTCTACTTCAGACAATTAACACGTATATCTTGGTATGCCTTCTTCTATGGTATATACTAATAGACTGATTTTAGAACACTTGACATTATTATTAGATTTTTGCTTTGATCCAAACTTAAACTTGGATTTTTCTAAAAGACGAGTGAAATTTCCTCCCCCGTCATAAAATCCCCCACGCAGATTTCTAATCTTTGAAATGGCCATTCTATATCCTAAATCCTACCCCGATATGCATATATTCACGTATGTTTCACTGGAAAAAGCCCTAAACCTTAGCACTAAAGAGATTTCTCTCATTTCTGTCTGAATCCTTGTATTTCAAAGTGAAATGCTCTTCTGCACTGCTTGAGTATGCCCTTTCACAGACGCAGACGCTGGGACTTTGACCTTCTCGGTGTCTGTTATTGCTTGTGGCCAGAATGGAAGGGCAAACCCCCAGAAGGCTGGAGGACAGGGAGACCTCAGCCGCCCTCAAGTCCCATCTGCTCACCTAACATGTGAGGAAAGTGTGGCCCAGAACACCTAAAGCCAAACAAAACACACCTGTTTATGCAAACTGTTATTTTCTCCTCCTCGGCCCCTCCTCCCCCTTCCCTCCCTTTCTTATGCTGTTTCCTTTCTTTGTTTTTCCTTTTTTAAACTGTTGTTTGCTTTAACCTGTGGTCACTTTGATGAATTTATTCACTTACTTGCTCATAATGGAAGGGGAATGGAACACAC
>NC_081571.1:78255711-78258990 GCF_022355385.1 Mustela nigripes | reverse complement strand
GCCGGGCCCTCCCCCCGGGGTCTATCTTCCCGTCGCTTTGGATTCACGTCTCCGCTGGTCCTACCTTTCAGAAAGTGGTTGTTTTTCTGTTTCCAGAATTGCTGTTCTTCTTCTCTTCGAGCTGCCGATGGATTTTCAGGTGTTTGCAATCTTTAGATAAGCTATCTAGCTGATCTCCGGCTAGCTGAAGCCGTCTCAGCCGGCTACTTCTCCGCCGTCTTGACTCCTCCTCCCCCCGACGTCTCTTTTTGATGTACCTCCTCTCCCCCACCCCGTATTCAGTCTGTCGAGAAAGGAGGTTGGTAAGTGTGGTCCAGCTCTTTCCATCTACCTGGTTTCCCGCCTACTCATTCCCTCTGATGGCCCCTCCTTGCCTCCGGCATCGGGGCACTGTAGACCAGAAGACTTTCCTCTGAGGCGACCTGGTCCTTTTCTCTGCAACCTACTCTCTGCCCTGCTGGTCTCCTTTGTGTGTCTCCTTGACTTTCCTGTCACACGTACAGCCGAATCCGTCTTTGCTTCATTTCTCCCCATCTCTTCCCACTTCTCCCACCGAAACTGGATTCTTTGCTGTATTAGTTAAGGGGAGCGAATGTTACCATATCCAGCTGTTTTGTTTCTTTTCTTCAGACTTTCCTACCAAGTGCTTGAAGTTGGTGCAGCTGTTGAGCAGTCTGCACAGACGGTGTTCCTTTGCATAATAAAGGTCGCACACATTTTATTGGAAAATATGCCACGTCCCTTTCCTCCACAGCCAGCACATATTTCCTGGCTGTGCAATGCTCCCAGATGAGTTCCAAGGCCTTATACAAAACATGTCTTTAATTGTCTTTTTTTTTTTTTAATATATATAACGACAACCTCTCTTTGTTTCTATTGGAAAACACCTGGCAAATGGCTAATCCCTCTCTATCCTTGCTACATTTCTGTTTCACACTTAGGTTTCCTAGTCCAAATCGCAAACCTGTCTGCTGCATTGGCTGGAAATCCTGACACAGTGCAAGATCATCTTTGTTCCTCTACACCCGCCTTTTATCCTACTAATTGGGAGGAACACCGCGTCCTTCCCCCAGTGCAGATACTCTTTTTCAGCCAACTTTAAGTTAACACAATAATAACAACAGTTAATGTTAATAATAAAATATATTACTTACAATAAAATGTAGCAAAAAATAAATATACACTGTGTATTTCCTGTTCTATCTAGTTATCCTGTTGTAGTTGACTCTTGGGCTATGTTATGACCCTAATTAGTTTCAGGATAAAATATTCATACTTTTGGTTGTGCAGTCCTGCTATATATATATATATATATATATATATATATATATAAATTTAAAAAACAAACAAACAAATATATGTATGTATGTATATATACATACATATGTATACATATATACATACATATATACATACATATATAAAAACAAACAAATATATGTATGTATGTATATATACATACATATATTTGTTTGTTTTTAAATCTTTTTTTTTTAAAGATTTTATTTATTTATTTGACAGAGAGAGATCACAAGTAGGCAGAGAGGCAGGCAGAGAGAGAGGAAGGGAAACAGGCCCCCTGCTGAGCAGAGAGCCCGATGTGGGACTCGATCCCAGGACCCTGAGATCATGACCCGAGCCGAAGGCAGCGGCTTAACCCACTGAGCCACCCAGGTGCCCTGTTTGTTTTTTAAATTTCACCATTAATTTTTGCTCAACTGTGGCTGGTGGAAATGCTCATTGTTCTTATTTTACGATAATATTTTCTTTTCTTTTTAAATTTTATTTATTTATTTATTTGACAAAGAGAGAGTACAAGCAGGGGTAGTAGCAGGCAGAGGGAGAGCGAGAAGCAGGTTCTCTGTAGAACAGGGACCCTGATGCAGGGCTTGGTCCAAGACCCTGGGATCATGACCTAAGCCAAAGGCAGCTGTTTAACACACTGTGCTACTCAGGTGCCCCAAGATAATATTCTACACCAGATTTTTCTTTTTTTCTTTTTTCTTATTTCTGGTCTTTGAAACTACTGATCTTTTTACTGTCTCCATCATTTTACCTTTTCCAGAATGTCACATAATTGGAGTCATACCATATATAGCCTTTCACTTTGGCTTCATTCACTTAGTAATATGCATTTAAGTTTTTTCTGTGTCTTCTAATGGCTTGATGGCTCATGGCATTTTAGTACTGAATAATATATTCCATTGTCTGGATGGACCACAGTGTGTTTTTCCATTCACCTACTGCAGGACATCTCGGTTGCTTCTAAGTTTGGGCGATTATGAATAAAGCTACTATAAACATGTGTATACTTGGTTTTTGTGTGAATATTTTGTGTATTTTCACTCTTTTGGGCAAATATCAAAGACCATGATTGATGGATCATATGGTAATAACACATAGAGTTTTGAACAAAACTCTCAAAATATCTTCTAATACCATTTTGCATTCTCAGTAGTAATGAATGAAAATTCCTATTACTTTACAACCTTGCCAGCATTTGGTGTTATTGACAGTCCAGATTTTGGCCATTCTAACAGATGCATAGTAGTATTTCATTGTTGTTTTATTTTAATTTTTTTAAGACTTTATTTATTTATTTGACACAGAGAGAGAGATCACAAGCAGGCAGAGAGGCAGGCAGAGACAGAGAAGGGGGGAAGCAGACTCCTCGCCCAGCAGAGAGCCTGATGTGGGGCTCGATCCCAGGACCCTGAGATCATGACCTGAGCTGAAGGCAGAGGCTTAACCCACTGAGCCACCCAGGTGCTCCTTCATTGTTGTTTTAATTTGAATTTTCCTGAGGACTTATGTCATGGTGCTCCTTTTTGTATACTTACTTGCCATCTTTTTTTCTTCTGTGATGGGGTATCTGGAACTTGGGTCCATTTTTTAAAATCTCATTGTTTTTTATTGTTGAGTTTTAAGAATTATTTGTATGTTTTGAATAACAGCTCTTTAGTGTCTTTTGTAAAGATTTTCTCTCAGTCAGTGGTTTATCTTTTCAGTCATTGATGTCTTTGGCAGAGCATAAGTTGTTAATTTAATGAAGTCCAGCTCATCAATTAATATTTTTTCATGGATTGTGCCTTTGTTGTTTTATCTAAAAATTCATTGTCATACCCAAATAATCATTTGAGTGTCCTCCTATGTTATATAATAGTAGTTTTATAATTTTCCATTTTCCATTTAGGTCTGTGATCCATTTTGAGTTAATTTTTGTGAAGGGTATAGGTCTATGTCTTTTTTTTTTTTTTTTTTTTTTTTTTTTTTTTTTTT